>NW_017678738.1:0-13199 GCF_001879085.1 Nicotiana attenuata
CTTGTATGTATGGGTGTGCATTGGGGACAATGCATAATTTTAAGTGTGGGGTGAGGAGATTGTCTGGGTGATTTTTCATGCTACTTTAGCTGTGTGTTTTTTTTTTTAAAAGATTGGACTTTTCCTGATGACGGATCTTCTAGACAGTTTTCTTGAGGGAAGTAAGTCTAAAGAAAATACCAAAAAGATTTTTTGTTTTGTTAGGTAGTGTAGCAATTACCCCTTGGTTTTTGTTTAAACCACGGTTCTTTTCCAAGGATTTTATTTGAACCGGGTGTAGTTAGTTTTTTTTTTTGGGAATAGGAGCCATTGTGTTTTGTTTTGAAATGAAGCAATATCTCTTGACTTTGTTATGCCTTGAGAATAGTGAGTACTTTGGCTGTGACGCTTAGGCTCAGTTTTTGACTCTTGTATAAGTACCTTAAATTGTATGATTTTAAATTTGCTTAACTACTCTGACTAGGGTGTCTTGATGTATCCAAACCTGAGTGAGTTATGTGCCATGTGTGTGTAAGGTTTTGTGATATTCTGTGCATTGCATTTGATGCCTAGAACTTGCCCCGTGTGTTTGCAAAGCGAAATAGTAGTTTTATTCAGTCTAGGAAGTGATATAGGCATTTCTTTGTTGAGCCAGATATGTATATTTTAGCCGCCTAATTATTATGTATCGTAGTTAACCCCTTCGAGCCTGTAATCCTGTTTCTTTGGCAACCACATTACAAGCCTTACCCATTTGTTCGAATTAACCATCTATTTGAACCATTGAAACCTCTCATGAGCACTTGAATTATTTATGAACTTTGTAAAAGTTAAAGTGTGGGGTGGTTGGTTTGGCTCTTGAGTGGAACTAATGAAATAAGGAGAAAGGTGCACTGTTTTGAAAAAGTAAGAGCTACTTGAATTGGAAAAAAAAAAATAGTTGGATTGTTGTGAAAAAAAAAAGATCTTGATAAGTGGTGGCTCTTGACGTAACTGTGCTTAAAGAAGTGTGGGGTAATATAAATTGATGTGAAGGTGGAGTTTGGTTTGACATAAGTATGGGGTTTGAATGTTAAAGTATATGTATTAAAGTGCTTAGGGAGGTGTAGTCACTCTTATATCTAAATGTATCCTACCCGTCCCGTAGCCGACATTACAACCAAATAAAGTCCTAATTGATCCAAGATTGAATGAGCTCGATTAGTGGAGTAGTACACTACGGGCAAGCTTATGGTGCATCTTTTGGGGCATATGAATGTTATTTATGAGAGTGAGTGAATTCTTTCTATCTTGAGTTCCTAAGTGTTCTTAAATTTTATTGTGTGGAACTACTCTCTTTTGTTGTGTGAGGGCACTTGATTCATGAAGGAAAGGTAATGTCAGTCACCTCTATATTAGAGTAAGTGGGTGAGTTGTGAATAACGTGTGGTACTTGTGAGTCAAATCTTGAGGTGAAGATGTAACGCTTTTGTGATACTCTTGGTGTGATGAGTTAGGAGAATTGTTTAAAAAGGTCGTGTCTATAAAAAAAAGTGGAGTTTGATTGCTCGAGGACGAGCAATGGTTTAAGTGTGGGGTGTTGATGATAGACTATAATTGCATATTTTAGTCGCTTATTACACTCGAATTTACTGCACTTTAATTGAGTTTGCGCTTTAATCGCTAGTGTTTTGCACTAATTGTGTGTTTTATGCCTTGTAGGTGTGATTCCGAGCTATATAGATGTTATGGAATGAATTTAAGTGATTTGAAGCTTTGAAGTCTGAGTAAAAGCTCAAGGAATTAATCCGGGATCGTGTTCGGGGGTCAAATTTGATAATTAAGTACGAACGAAGACTTGAGGAGGCATATTGCGCACTGTCTAGTAAAATAGACATAACTCTTTGCTCAGAACTCCATTTGGGCTCCACAATATATGGTTGGAAAGATAATTCAAAGGGCTACAACTTTCATATTTTACATTTTTCCAAATTCCAAACGGAACAGGGTGAAAATCCGAGGTTTTGCCGCGACCGCGACAGAACCGCGGTAGAAGATGGTCGCGGACAACTGAAGAATCAGAGGGCATGTTCGGCCGCGGTTCCACCGCGACCGCGTCAAAACCGCGGCAGGAAGCGAAAATTTCAGGGACTAAAGTGCAAAACATGGGATTTTAAGTCCTAAACCCTATATTAAACAAAGGAGGCCGGCCAAGAGCAAGAGGGGGACATATTTTGGACACAAATTAGACCTAAGGAGGCGGAGAGACACTACTTTAGGGTTAGACAACACCCTTGGAGGCAAGAACACATTGAGAGCAAGGCGGAGAATTCTTCTACGAGTTTTTCCTTCCTCTTCCTATTTTTCATTGTTGGTTATGACTTTTAGTATCGTAGTTTTACATACTATTATGAATAGCTAATTTGTTATCTAGAGTTTGATAGAACCTTTTGTAGGATAAATTCTTGTTATGTTTTTATATAACTGAGTCATAGCTTTTCTCTATTTGTTCAACTACGTTTATATTGTGGTTGGTTGAAGAGCTCTTAATTAGCTGTGCCTATTTAGTATGCATAACTCGGGAGAGAGTGCATATTTTGGTAATTGTTAAACAACACCACTCCCAAAGTATATGAGGGATCAATAACTGAGGGTTTAAAGGCGGGATTAGGGATAACGAAGCCTTGAGTGCGATCTGAAGTGAGCTGTATTAAAAGTCAGCTAGCGTAGCTCGGGAGAGTGTGTCTAGTAAATTGTCGTAATTACTCGGGAGAGATTTACGGTAATAAGAGCGCTCATGATCGGTAGAGAATACTTAGGCGAAATTATAGAAGACATAGCGGGAAGGATTCCGACAATTGGGGAAATCATAACTCTAGACCTCCTTAATCTTTTCTCTAACCCTTAGTATATTTAGTTTTTAATTTACTATTTTAATTTGTTAGTTAAGTAGTTAAACACAAGAATCTTAATATCTATAAGTTAGGAATTGTTCAAGCTTGTCTTCTTGGTGATAGTGAACAGCTGTAGCTAAACCTTAGTGCTCTGTGGGATTCGACTCCGGACTTGTAAACCGGATTATATTTGCAACGACCGCATTGTCCTTTTTATAAGGCATAGTTGGGCGTGATCATGGCCCAAAATATCAAAAAATAAGAAATGGTCATGGCGAAGCAATCGCTATTGTTCATTATGTCATTTCTGATGGGTTTTATGCGATTTAGAGCCCATCTCCCAAATTCATGAAGATGGCGTGGAGATTAGCATAAGAAAATTAAAAATTGTCTTGCATTCTGTTTTATGGTCCTAAAACTCTAAAAACGAGGAACGGCCATGGCGAGACAATGATAATTATTTATTAGGTCGCCTCTGATGGGCCACAAAATGTAGGCGATTCAGAGCCCGTCGAACGAATTCATGAAGATGGCATGGATATTAGCGCACGAAAAGTTGAAAATTGTCATGCATTCCTGTTTTATGGCTAAAACGCCGAAAAATGAGGAACAACCATGGAAAGCAATGATTATTGTTCATTAAGCCGTTTATGATGGGCCCAAAAAAGTGTTAGGCGATTCAGAGCCCGCCAGCCCGAATTCATGAATAGGACGTGGATATTAGTACAAAAAAAAAATATCGACTTGAATTCCTGTGTTATATATGGCCCTAAAACACAAAAAATGAGGAATGTTCATGGTAAAGCAATCACTATTATTCATTAGGTCGTTTCTTATGCGCCCGCAAAATTTTAGGCAATTCGGAGCTCGATGCTCGAATTCTTGCTTTCCCCAAGAAAAAAGGCATATAAGAAGAATTACATATACTAGTGCTATTCCCTCTGATTCAATTTATTTGTCATAGTTTGACTTGACATAAATTTTAATAAAGAAATAATGACTTTTGAGATTTGTCGTATTAAATAAATCATAGCATTAGTGTGGCTATAAATGCTTCTTAATAAATAAATACAAAAATCTAAGGAATTCTTTTTTTAAACAGACTAATAAGAAAATAGTATCAAATAAATTGAGAAAAAGGAGTAATATTTAACGTGGCCTGGAAAATTAGATCTAAACCTAGTGGGGTATGCAACATTATAGCTGCAAAAGTTCTATAAAAAGCTTGAATCCATGAGAGCTATTGTGGAGAAACCGTTGAAAGTAATAGACGATGATCTTGAGGTATTGACAAGTTTGGAAGCTAAAATCGAAGCGCTAGCATACATGACAAGAGATATAGTTAGCTCGGAATCAAAAAAAGTTCTCGTTGAAAAAAGTCCAATTTCACGAAGAATAGCAATTTGGAAACTTCGTTTCAAGATGAAACGAGCAGTAGGACGCATTGATTCCACTATAAGGAAGTGGATAGGAATGGTGAACCATCACTGCTAAACAACTGCTTAAATCCGTCCAAGAAAACCGACCGAAATTGGTCGGAAATTGTAAAAAATCGACCGATTTCCGACCGCTTTTAATTAGTCGAAAAAATGATGGTCGCTAACGTGTTGCAACCAAAATCGGTCGGAAATTTCCGACCGAAATCGGTCGGTAATAATAATAATAAAATTTATTTAATTTTCAAATACTGATCGAAATCGGTCGGTATTTTAAATAAATAATAATTTTATTTAAATATATAATTATTCTTAAATTGTAATAAATTATTAATTTATTTAAATAAATAAATTTAAATTCATAATTTCCGACCGATTTCGGTCGGTTTCCTGGGTAAAAACTGGGCGAAAAATGCCTGCTTTTAAGCTACACCACCTGCCAATTACAACCATTATCCATCCTATAATGGCTGCATTACATTAACTAACAACAACAACTATATAACAACAACAACAATAATTAACCAACAACGCTAATAACAACCACAACAACAATGCTAATAACAACATCGCCCAACCACAACAACAACTATATAAATGTTCAATAACAAAATAATATCGACAATACAATCATCATTCAAAACTAGTCCCAACTAAATATTGACAAGTTCAATACTTTGTTTAGCAATACACACCATTAAATAAGTGTTTTATATTGCATCATCTCCATCTTCACTACTAGACCCTTCATCGCCGACATGGCTCGAAGGATCACGATGAGAAGGATTAGCACATGGGGAAGGCGCAGGAGACCGGGGAATGGGGAAAGCACCACTAGCAAAAAGATTGGCCAGCTGACCTTGAAGGAGATTAAATTGTCCGTCCCTCTTTTCTAGCCGAACTTGAAGGGTACCAAATTGTTCATCTCTTTTTTATTCTCTAGCCTTTGTCTCTTCAAACTCTGTTGTCAGCTTTGCGATCTTCTGTTTCATAGAGTAGATAGTCGACCTATCAATTACCTTGCATTGGGCGGAAGTCCCTATACCTTGCAATCCAGCCCTGTAGAGCCGAAATGATCTCTCAGGAAGGCCGTATGCTATCCCCTTTTTAGGACCACCGACAACATCCAACCATATCCTCTGCGCTTCTTCGTCTAAAAGGGGTGGTCGCTCGCCTTGCTCATTTGGTGGCAAGCTCTGAGTGTACTCTTTATTTATAAGGTAGAAAATTATTAACTACTCCCTCTGTTTCATATTAAATGAGGTATTTTCCTTTTTAGTCTGTTCCAAAATAAATGACACATTTCTAAATTTGGAAATAATTCAACTTTAAACTCTTCATTTTACCCTTTTTGCCCTTAATGAGAAGCTTTTATAGCCACACAAATGGCATGGCCCCACAAATTTTTTACCCCTTAAGCTTTTAAGACCACAACTTTCAAAAGTCTTCTTTTTTCTTAAACTCCGTGCCGAGTCAAACTATCTCAAACAATATGAAACGGAGAGAGTAAATAATATTATAAACATGTAGTTATGAAACTTACATATGCAGTCTACGCCCGGTCCTCGACCCATCTACTTGGATCTGTCGGTACCTTGTTCTTCCGGATGTGAGTCTCCACGAAGAACTCATCATGAGTCATCTTCCTCCCATATTTTTTTTCCTACAAATATGTAAGATGCCTTGCAAGCCTAACTGATACGGAACTGACCAACAGATTTTGCATAGTTTTCTCCAATATCCTATTGAATCTGCTTGGCGGAATTTTCACTAACAGATTTTGGACAGTTGCTTATAACAATTAGCTCGAGCATCGTCATATCTACAAATCTTGTGGGATAGAATCCATGTACCAACAACCATTAATTGCGTACATGGATTCCATCCAGAGGGAGACTGAAAATTTCTCAGAAACAAACTCCTCTCGCCAAGCAAATGATGACGAAAGTAATTCCAGTCCAAACAGAGATGCCGCAATTGAGACATCTTCAGAATTTCATATGGTAATATGAAAGGAAAATGCCAGCGCCATAAAGGTGTCGAAAACTTAAAGTACAAAAGTTTGCAGATACTGAAGGCTAGCTATTGAGGAAGGAAAATAAATTGTGTGATGAATATATACAAGTCAACTAAGTATCTCAAAACTCAAAAAGTATATCATTTGATATTAATTATCTCATAAGTTGGAAACATGAATACAAGTAATAACTATAAAAGTAATTCAACCAAAAATACGACCTAAAGGACGTAATGAAAACAGACCTCAATAGAACCTCCATAGTTGTCTTCAATTTCTCGTTGAATCTTCTTAGCAGAATTCACAACTGACTCCCTACACATGCGTATATCAATTAGCTGAAGTGTGGTTATTTCTGCAAAATCTACAGGGATCGAAATCATATTCGCACATTCAACAAGATATAGTCGTTCAAGGCGTGGAAAGTGATCACTACTGGCTCTCCAGTATCTAATGCCCAAGCGACTCAATAGCAAGAACTTCAACTGCGGAAACCCTTCCTCGGTTACTTCCCATTCCATACCAATATTGGAGGAACCAAATTTTAGTTTGAGGGCCTCGAGTTTGGGCAACTTACTAAGAATCCTCAAAATTTACACGAGTTTTGCTAAAAGATAACTTCTTAAGGTTCTTCGGAAAAGCTTCAGGAGGAGGAAGTGTCGAATGAGGCATCCCGTCAAATTTCAATTCCTCGAGCAGATATAAGTTATAAAGATTATGGAGGCCTATTCTTGAGCTTGAGGGATTTCGAATAAAAAGGAGAATAGAACGGGCCTTATTTTGACGAACCTTGGACAACCGATTGGAAACAAAAGAGGATTCTTCTGATTGGATACATATCCGACGCTTTGTGAAAAACCTCCTAGAGTGTTCACATGGCTTTTGATCTTCAACGGTAACATTCACAAAATTTATTTTATGAGCTTCTCTCAAGCAGAGTTCACGGATCAAATCATGCATTCCACAAGCTTTGATTTTTCTATCAAAACTCAAATAGTGGATGAAAATTAAACCTCTATCTACAAGATCTTTTATATATTGTTCTGCCACTTCTTCTATTTTTGTTTCCCATTCCTTCCATTCTACCTTCAAAAAGCCCTCTGCTGCCCATAATCTCACAAGTTTTTTGTGCAGTAAATTCCAACTTTCATTAAAATTCAAGAGACGCATTTGATAAGGAGGCTTACCTGAGCTAGCATATTCAGCCACTTTCATATTTCGAGTAGTCAGGAGTATTCGGCTTCCATAGTTACAGTCCGGAAAGCATTGTTTTATATCATCCCAAGCTTCTTTAGCCCATATGTCGTCAATGACTATCAAGTACCTCTTGCCTTTCAGATGCTTTTGCAATCGATCTGCTAGTTGCCCATCATCTTGCTCCTCATCAATACTTCCACTTCCACTTCCACTTATAGAAGAAAGAAGGCGTAAGAGTACATTTCTCTTGCAATACTCTTGCGAAACAATAACTTTTGCACGAATGTCAAAATGAGACATAATGAATGGATCATTGTATAATTTGATGGCCAAAGTTGACTTGCCGATGCCCCCCATCCCCACAATTGAGATAACTTGTAGCTCAGTTGCTCCTCTAGCAAGTTGATCCTGCATGATCTCGAATGCATTTTCATGGCCGACCATCACATTCTCGGACTCAAAGTCATGTTGAGATGTATTGGCGACAGTCAAATTTTGTGCTCTCAGATCTTTGCTGTTGGTGTACCTGTTCTGCATTGCCAACCATCTGTTCATCTTGGAGTCAATGCGACTTCGTGCTAGTTTCAAGAGGTAATAAAGTTTCCAAAATGCTACTATTCGTTTAATCTTGGTTTTTGCCGTAGTAGCTCTTCTTGTTTTCAAAATAACCATATCTTCTGTGGTGTTCAGTAGCTCTATAATTTCAGCCTCCATCATTGTCAATACCTCTAAATCGCCTGTTATATTGCACGGTTTCTCCAGAATAGCTCTAAAGGATTTTAACTTTTCCATGAACTTTTCTTGCAGGTAAAAAAGAGTAAATGGCGAGCTAGTGTTTGTCTCTGCAGTTTCTAAGGTTGTAATAAGAGATGTAATAGCAGCATAAGCCATATGTCTCTGTTTCTCTCTTATTTGTGTGATGCAATAGGAAGTTTCTGCACAAAGAAGAATGCAGAATCTCTCAGTATGATAAACGGACGAATTGCCACAAGCTCCTATTTTTCAATTTAAAAAAAAAAGGGGCAATTTGGTGTACAAAGCATTCCGAGTTCACGCAGGAAGGGGTGTAATGTAGGCAACTTAACCTAATTTAAGCGTCAGTGGCTGATTCCACGACTGGAACCCTTGAGACAATTTAATTGTTGCTCCAGGACTCTCATTCTCCCCTATCTCTCAATTTAAAAACAGAAATTAAGTGGCCGTTTGGACATAAGAAATGTAAAATTTCTGAAAAAAAGTGGGAAAGAAAATTCAAGTGAAAATGATATGTGAAAAATAGAGTTGTGTTTGGACATGAATATAATATTGGGCTGTTTTTGAATTTTATGAGTGATCTGAAGTGAAAATTTTGAAAAATATCTTTTTAGAGTTTTTTAAATTTTCGAAAAATTCCAAAATTTTTCTTCAAGTGCGAAATCGAAAATTTCATAGCCAAACACTGATTTCGGAAAAAAAATAAATATTTTTTTGAAAAAAATAAATATTTTTTTGAAAAAAATAAATCTTTTTTATGGCCAAATGGGCCCTAAAACAGAAAGAGCAATTTATATATAAAATTTAGAGACTTTTTCCTTCCTATACCATATATGAAACCTTATTATAAAAAATGTGCATAGTTTCATATTTACCCTCCATGTTCACAGTTTTCCTACAATTATTATACCATTCATATACCATATAGAAAACCTTATTACCCTCAATGTTTAAGGTTTGATATATACATTTAGTATACCAAATTACCAATTCTATACCATAGCGTATTTTAAAGGTACAATTAATGATTAAAGAGTGTCTTTTCTTTTCGATAATAATAAAATCTGAATAAAGATTAGTTTCGTTCTTAAAACTGTCAAATTCGTATCAATTCCATCATTTCAATTGTGCTTTTTGTTTTTAGTATTTTGATACTATATAATTTAAGAGTAGGGGGCTGAATTATAAGCATATTTTAATCCAATAAAGTGTCCCCTTTGTTAAGAGAATGCTCCTTATAGTGAAACATAGCTGCTGTCAAACAGTGCTTTTGCCACTTGGCCTTACAAAGGAGACATCGACGTCAATTGCAATTGCAAGTTGCAGATGATCAAATGACTAATTAAACTTTTTCGTATTTATACTACTATTTCCGTTCAATAATAAATATGAAATATAATAATAATATTAACAATAATTTATAATCTAAAACAAGCATGAATATTAGCATGATAGTGATAACAAATATACTTGGTATGAATTAAAGAAATAGTTCTTTCTCTTTGTCTTTTTTTTGAGAAAAATCCAAAGAAGAAGAAATGGGTTCCATCGTTGCACTGTTTTTTCTGATTCTTTTTGGGGAGCATTTTTTCTGCTTTCGACTTTTTGGAAGGCAGCCGATGGAGCCATTTCTAGGGGTAAGGTATTTAGGATTTGATGGATCTGATTTTTTTTAGGTTTCCTAATTGTGTTTTTATATGTAGAAGGTAGGGTAAAGGGTAATGGGTATTTGGGTAGTGGTGTTGGAATTGGGTTGTGAAAACAGAAAACAATGCATCTACAGTCAGAATACAAATAATCTACAATTCATCTACAAAATATCTACAAACTGGGTATATTGAATTTTAATATCCCAATTCCCATTCGATTGTAGTTTAATTGGGATTTTCGACATAATTGCGTTTTTTGCAGAAGATTTATAGAAGTTTTAGTCGTTTTTGATTTGTGAAAACAGAAAACAAAGCATCTACAATTAGAATACAAATAATCTATAATTTATCTATAAAATATCTACAAACTGGGTACATTGAAATTTTATATCCCAATTCCCATTCAGTGGTAGCATAATTGGGATTTTTGACATAATTGCGTTTTTTCAGAAGATTTGTAGAAGTTTTAGCCGTTTTTTATTTGTGAAAACAAAAAATAAAGCATCTACAATCAGAATACAATTTATCTACAATTTCTGCAATATGTCTTCTTCTTCTTCTTCTTCTTCTTCTTCTTCTTCTTCTTCTTCTTCTTCTTCTTCTTCTTCGAGTTTCAATCTGAAATTCAGTCAAAACCAAGTCTAATCTTCACCAGAACCCCTCAAAATTGAGATATGAACTCCAAACCATATTCCCAATTATTTTCAACAACAGCCAATCCAATCAAATAATGAATTTTGAAAATCCAAATTTGAATTCAAAGCTTTCAAGCTTTTTAATGGCTGTCAATGGTGGATTTGCTGCTCTCTTTTCATTTGCTTTGTATTACTGAAATTTGCGATTGAGAAATAGAGAGAGATGTAGAGAGAATGTCGACGAACTGAGCTTTGTTGACGATTTTGTCTTTTTTTGATTTTTGGCTTAAGGAAAAATATCGAAGAACAGAGTTTTTGCAAAAAAGAGTCTATGTAATTTGATTTTAAATTGAAGAGATCCTAATAATTAGTATTTAATGAATGGTATAATAATTGTAGGAAAACTGTGAACATGGAGGGTAAATATGAAACTATGCACATTTTTGGTAATAATGTTTTATATATGGTATAAGAAGGAAAAAGTCTCATTTTAAAAACATGTGGATTCAATGCTAAAAAGCTTAAAAGTTGAACCTATAGAGTATAAATCCTGGATCCACATCTGACTACCGTGTGAAGAAGAATACGATGCAATTGAATTTACTGCGTGGTTTATAGACATGCGAATCGATTTTGACCCCAAAATGATAAATAAAGATAGGATAAAAGATAAAATAGGATTATTTAATAATAAGGAAGGACAATATGAGAAAAAAAAAGGAGTGAAAATGCATAAGTACCCCCTCTCCTATACCCGGATTTCCAACTACACACTTTACCTTTGCGGGATTTTTATTACCCCCCTAAACTATTATAAAGTGTAATAAACACACCCTTAAAATTGGACAACCAGATTCCTGATGGAGAGTGTTGTGCACGCACTGCCAGCTAATAATTCTTTTTCTTTTTTCTTTTATTTCTTCTTCTGTTTTTTCTTATTTTATTCTAGTTTCATATACATGGTCGCCGGCGAATGTAAAATTATTTTTGCGATTTTAGAGCCGGAGAATGTGAATTTGTAAATGGAAACGTAGTACGAGCCAGAGCAGTATTGTTGAGGCGTCGTCGCCGGTAATGGTGGAAAACTCGCTGCCGGCGGTGATGTTAGACTCATCATCGTTGGATCTCAGCCTTGGTGGATCTAGTAATTTATTTAGCAATGGTGTGGGTAGATTTTGTTCTTGAATAATCTGTTTTACGGTTCTCCGGTTGCCGAAGGAATCGACGGAGGTGTGACGCCGGTGAATCATATATACTATTTGGAAGCTCGCAACGAGGGAGGGTGATTTCTTCATGTAAAAAAAGTTGCAGAAAAACGGCGAATTTTATTGTCGATGCTGGTGGAGATGGCTCCGGCGAGTCGGATTCGTTGTCGGTGAAAAAGAAAAAAGGGACTGGATTTACAAAAAGAACAAAAAGAATGTATTAGTCTAAGTTATAGCAATAATTAATTAAGTCTAAAGTAATGATATAATTTTCAATTAAAAGTAGTCACTTGTATAAACTACTCAGTTTTAAACTTAAATTTTGCCTCTCACATGCTTTGAAGAGAGTGAACACACTCTCCTTGCCTCGTCATCAATTAAGGGTGTGTTTATTACACTTTATAATAGTTTAGGGGGGGTAACAAAAACCCCGCAAAGGTAAAGTGTTGAGTTGGGAATCCAGGTATAGGACAGATGCATTTTCCCAAAAAAGAAGGTAACGACGCGACCACACCAAATCAATCGTTCCATAAAGTGACACTTTTGATCGTTACGTAACGATGTATTTAACGATACGATACAATAAAATTCAAGTAACAATCATAACAAATATTGTATTTAAAGTAATAATACGATACAATACAATAGGTAACAACCATCCAAATAGCACAAAATAGTCACATTGAGAAGGAAGAACACTTTCGAAGGCAAAAGGCGAGGGGGAGATATCGTATGTGATCCATGGATCTCCAATCGGGAAACCTTAAATTAAACTAGTAGTCGTACCCGCGCGATGCGCGGTCAATATTAAAAAAATATTTGTCAATTTATTAATTTTTTGATGTTACATTTGAAATTATCACAATTATTTGATTATCCTCTTCTATATAGAATAGATATTGTCTAAATTTTAATAAATAAAATCTCCATTAAATTAAAGGGACATATATAGTCATCAAATAAATTTTTCGTTATGTATTTATATTTATTATATTATTCAATATTTAGTATAATTATATTTTTAATAGAAATTATGACGCTTGTCATTATAACATTTCTTTGCCTCTCCTATTATATGTATATATATATATATATATATATATATATATATATATATAAATACATTTCTTTGACTCTCCTATTATATATATTATATATTATATATTATACATATATTATATTATGTTATATTATATATATAAATAGATTTTTCGTTTTTTATTTCAAAATAATTTTAAAACTCCAATTTGAATTGGTAATTCATTATTTTTTTTAATTTCGTTTTTTATTTTAAAACTCCAACTTGAAACTGCTTCCCAATTTGAATGGGTAGTTTTTCTTCTCTTTTTTCGTTTTTTTATAGGTAACTTTTTTTTTTGCTTTTTATTTTAAAATAATTTAAAAACTCAAACTTGAAACCACTCCCACGAAATTTAAATGGGTAGTTATTTTTTA
>NW_017678738.1:13457-20158 GCF_001879085.1 Nicotiana attenuata
TGGTAGTTTTTTATTTTATTTTATTATTTTTGTTTTTTATATGTATATTATATATAAATAGATTTTTCATTTTTTTATTTTAAAATAATTTTAAAACTCCAATTTGAAACTACTCCCCAATTTGACACCCAATTTGAATGGGTAGTTATTTTTTATATATTTAATTTTCGTTTTTTAATTATATTTAATTATAAGATATCTATATTTATTAATCCAAATNTTCTGGAACCTCATTGCTATGGTATACTTACTAGCTTTCTCACTTAATTGGTATGCCCTAACTCTTGCTATTCTGTTTCTTCTATGGTTTATTCGATTAGTTTGTTTTCAATCCTCAGCATAATTCTGCTTTCTATATGACTACGTGATCCTATTTAGTAACCATGTTAACCTAAGTCAGTTCAGTAATGTGAACTATTTACTAAGTCTAATTAATTGTCATGACCCGGATTTCCCACCATCGGGATCGTGATGGCGCCTACTCGTGGTAGCTAGGCAAGCCAACTTATTTACTTTTCATTAATAAATAAATCTGTTAACAATCTATAGCATCAATAAGAAATATGGAATTTAATAATAATAATAGCGGAAGTCTAATTTATAAGTCTGAATCAAAACGCGGAATAGTAACAATAACCTCTACCCAAGATTTGGTATCACATTACTCACGAACCACTAAGAATAAACTAAATACAAAGGTCTGAAAGAATTATAACAGCTGTCTGTCTCGAAAACAATGAGGCAACAGTCAAAAGGAAAACATAAAGAAGAGACGCCGGGCCTGCGGACACCTTCAAGGCTACCTTAGTCTCGTGAATAGGAAAGTCTGCTCCCGAACTACTGCTGCTGCTGCTCCTCAAAACCTGGACCTGTGCAAAAATGCACAGAAGTGTAGCATCAGCACAACCGACCCCATGTGCTGGTAAGTGTCTAGCCTAACCCCGGCGAAGTAGTGACGAGGTTAGACCGGATTCACATAAACCTGTGCAGTCATAAATATACAGCGAAAATCGAATATAAGGCAATTAACAGCATGGGAGGGGAAACATGCTATGGGGAGTTACAATAATAACAATAATCCAGAGTAACAACTAAAGCAACTTAGGTTCACAGTGAACAAGGAATCAATACTCAGATATAAACACATGGCATCAATAACTGTTGCGGCGTGCAACCCGCTTCATAATTACCATTTGTTGCGGCGTGCAACCCGCTCCACAATACCACTGTTGCGGCGTGCAACCCGACCCATATCATTTATCATGTATCATTGTTGCGGCGCGCAACCCGATCCTCACATATTATTGTTGCGGCGTGCAACCCGATCCTCAATATCATTGTTGCGGCGCGCAACCCAATCCTCACATATTATTGTTGCGGCGCGCAACCCGATCCTCACATTTATTATTGTTGCGGCGCACAACCCGATCCTCAATATCATTGTACAGTCCGACTCCCCAAACAACAGTCACAATTAAAGGGCATAAAAATAAGCAAATATTTGACAAACATCCCGGCAAGAGAAATAATCCAACAAGTTCAACCAAACGTCCCGACAAGGGAATCATCAACAACGCTTTCTCTTTCTTACTTTTCTTGTCTCACGATATCACTTGAGCCCAAGCTCCAAGAAATTTCTTATCTCATATTCCGTCACAAACAACAATATAACGACTTCCCAGTAAGGGGACAAAACATCATCTCAAATATTCCGGCAAGAGGATTACTATAACCACATTAGCCCCAACATCTAACCACCACAGTTATAACAAACCTATTACCACACTTAACCATCTCAGCTATATCTAACCTATTACCTCACCTAACCACCCCATCTATAACTAACCTATTACATTACTTAACCACCTCAGCTATAACTATAGTCATCCTACGACACAAGGAAATATTAACCTAAGCGACCCTAGTATCCGTCAAGAACACAATGCAGAGGAATCACAACCCAACAATAGCTCGTCAAGAGGGCAACATAATGATCTCTTCTCTTTCTCACTTTTACTTTCACAATTCGTTCTACAACTGGAGCAAACGCTTCTCAATGAAACAAGTCATTTCATATACTTTCAATATTNAAGAGGGCAACATAATGATCTCTTCTCTTTCTCACTTTTACTTTCACAATTCGTCTACAACTGGAGTCGACGCTCCTCAATGAAACAAGTCATTTCATATACTTTCAATATTCGTATCACAATTCGAACCAATGCTCCTAGGAATCAAATTATCATATCATCATTCACATGTAGTTCACAACATATAGAAATACTCCAATAAACATGGAATTCACAATCAGTTCATGATAATCGCATTTTAAGGACTCACGGTCATGCTAGACACCAATGTATAGATACTCGTCACCATGCCTATACATCGTACTCGATCACATAGCAATTAGCAACAAGACTCAACTCCTATTCCCTCAAGCTAGGGTTAAACCAAACACTTACCTCAAAGCCTTGAAATTCACTTAATCCTCAACTATCGCTTTACCTCGTGATTCCACCTCCAATACAGTGATATCTAGGCATAATTAATTCAACAATATCAATAAAGACTCAATGGCAATTTCTCATAGCCTAGATATGAATTTTCTAGCATTATTCCAAAAATACCAAAATTAGACACCGGGCCCACATGGTCCAAACTCTAGGCTCGGACCAAAACCCAATCACCCATAACCCCACGAGTGCAAATATATAATTTGTTTTAAGATTCGACCCCAAATTGAGGTTGAATCACCCAAAATTCTCAAAACCCTAACTCTACCCAAAACCCATAATTTCTACCTTGATTTCATGTTTTTAGGGCTAGGAATTCACTAATTAATGAAGGAAATTGAAGGAAACAAGTTGAACAATGCTTACCCAAGAAGTTTTGATGAAAGGGAGCTTCAATGGACGCCTAAGTGCTTGGAGAAGAAAGGGTTTCGTGTGTTTTTATGAAAAATCCCGTGCTACTGTTCTGTTTTTAACTTAAAAATTCGCTGGGCAAAATTGCCCTACGCGATCGCGGGAATAGGGATGCGATCGCGAAGGGTACCACTGACTGGTCATCGCGATCGCGTAGAAGAACTACTGGGGGTCCAAGGATTTGGCTTACGCGATCGCGTGGTTCAAGACGCGATCGCGAAGGAAGACGACTCAGTGCTATGCGATCGCGTGGGGAAGAGCGCGATCGCGAAGAAGGAAATCCCTGTGTAAAAATTGCAGAAAATCTGATATCATCCTAAGTCCAAAACCACCCCGAACACCTCCGAAAACACTCCCGAGCCCTCGGGGCTCCTGACCAATCACACACCCTAACTCAATAACATATTACGAACTTACTCGAGCGATCAAATCGCCAAAATAACCTCAAAATCATTGGATCAAGCCTCAAAATCATCATTTTCCTTTCAAACTTCATAAACTTCAAACTTTAGATATTTAGGTCCGAAACGCGTCAAACGACGTCCGATTTCGACCAAACTTTACAGAAAGCGCTTAACACATATTTAAGACTTGTACCGGGCGTCGGAACCAAAATACGAGCCCGATACCACAGTCTTTTAATCAATTTTCATTTCCATTTTCCTTAATAATTTCAAAAAAACAATTTCACAGAAAAATTCATTTCTTGGGCTCTAGACCTCGGAATTCGACTCCGGGTACATGGCCGAGTCCCATATTTTTCTACGGACCTTCCGGGACCGTCCAGTCTCGAGTCCGGGTCCGTTTACCAAAAATGTTGACCGAAGTCAACCTTAAACATATTAATATCAAAATTCTTCAATTTTTTCACAAAATTCACCTATTTCAACATAAAAGCTTTCCGGCTATGCGCCCGGACTGCGCACGCAAATCGAGACAAGTAAAAATGAGGTTTTCAAGGCCTCGGAAGTACAGAATGGATGAGGAAACAGGTGATGACCCTTTGGGTCGTCACATCCTTCACCTCTAAAACAACCGTTCGTCCTCGAACGGACAAAAGAAAGAAGTACCTGAGTCAGGAAATAGATGTGGATAACGGCTCCGCATGTCAGACTCGGACTCCCAGGTCGAGGCCTCAGGGGGCTGACCTCTCCACTGAACACGAACAGAAGGAAAACTCTTCGACCTCAGCTGTCGAACCTGCCGGTCTAGAATAGCTACCGGCTCCTCCTCATATGACAGATCCTTGCCTAACTGGACCATGATGAAGGCTAATACACGGGTAGGATCGCCGTGATACCTCCGAAGCATAGACACATGAAAAACTGGATGCACGGCTGATAAGCTAGGTGGCAATGCAAGCCTATAAGCCACCTCTCCTACTCGATCAAGAATAGGGCTAAGCTTGCCCTTCTTTCCGAATCTCATCACGCCCTTCATAGGCGACACCCGGAGCAATACTCGCTCTCCGATCATGAAAGCTACATCTCGGACTTTACGGTCTGCATAAGTCTTCTGCCTAGACTGAGCTGAACGAAGCCTCTCCTGAATAATCTTGGCCTTATCTAAGGCCTCCTGAACTAAGTCTGTACCCAATAACTGAGCCTCTCCCGGCTCGAACCATCCGACAGGAGACCGACATCGCCTACCATACAACGCCTCATATGGAGCCATCTGAATGCTGGACTGGTAGCTGTTGTTGTAGGCGAACTCTGCTAAAGGCAAAAACTGGTCCCACGAGCCTCCAAAATCAATGACACAGGCCCGGAGCATATCCTCCAAAATCTGAATAGTCCGCTCGGACTGACCGTCCGTCTGAGGATGGAACACTGATCTCAACTGAACCTGGGTACCTAACTCTTGCTGAACCGCTCTCCAGAAGCGCGAGGTAAACTGCGTACCCCGATCCGAAATGATAGATACTGGCACACCATGAAGGCGAACAATCTCCCGGATATAAATCTCAGCTAACCTCTCGGATGAATAGGAGACTGCTACTGGAATGAAATGCGCTGACTTGGTCAACCTATCAACAATGACCCAAATAGCATCAAACTTCTTCCGAGTCAACGGAAGTCCAGTAATGAAATCCATGGTAATCCTCTCCCACTTCCACTCGGGAAGCTCAATCCTCTGAGACAAACCGCCGGGCCTCTGATGCTCATACTTGACCTGCTGACAATTCAAGCACCGAGCTACATGCGCAACAATATCCTTCTTCATCCTACGCCACCAATAATGCTGCCGCAAGTCCTGATACATCTTCGCGGCGCCCGGGTGAATAGAGTACCGAGAACTGTGGGCCTCCGCTAAGATCAACTCTCGAATCCCATCAACATTGGGCACACAAAGTCGACCATGTAATCTCAAAACACCATTATCATCTAAGGTCACCTTCGTGGAACCTCCACGCTGCACCGTGTCTCTCAGGACACACAAATGGGGATCATCAAATTGCCGATCACGGATACGCTCCAATAGAGAAGAACGAGCGACTGTGCAAGCTAACACTCTGCTGGGCTCAGAAATATCTAATCTCACCAATCGATTGGCCAACGCCTGAATATCTAAAGCAAGCGGTCTCTGGCTGACCGAAATATACGCAAGACTACCCATGCTGGCAGACTTCCTACTTAATGCATCGGCCACCACATTGGCCTTACCCGGGTGATATAAGATAGTAACATCATAATCTTTCAACAACTCTAGCCATCTCCTCTGCCTCACATTCAACTCCTTCTGCTTGAACAGATACTGCAGGCTCTTGTGATCCGTGTACACCTCACACGTCACACCATATAGATAATGCCTCCAAATCTTTAAAGCATGAACAACCGCTGCCAACTCCAGATCATGAACCGGATAATTTTTCTCGTGGATCTTCAACTGTCTCGAAGCATAAGCAATAACCTTGCCATCCTGCATCAATACTGCTCCAAGTCCAATACGGGAAGCATCGCAATAGACCGTGTAAGGCCCTGAACCCGTGGGCAAAACCAACACCGGTGCCGTGGTCAGAGCTGTCTTGAGCTTCTGGAAGCTCGCCTCACACTCATCTGACCATCTGAACTGGGCACCCTTCTGGGTCAATCTGGTCATCGGGGCTGCAATAGAAGAAAATCCCTCCACGAACCGACGGTAATAACCTGCTAACCCCAAGAAACTCCGAATCTCGGTCGCTGAAGCTGGTCGAGGCCAATTCTTGACTGCCTCAATCTTCTTCGGGTCCACCTGAATACCCTCTGCTGATACAATATGGCCCAGAAATGCAACCGAACTCAACCAGAACTCGCACTTCGAAAACTTAGCATATAATTGACTATCTTTCAGAGTCTGAAGAACCACTTTGAGGTGCTGCTCGTGCTCTTCTTGGCTGCGAGAGTACACCAAGATGTCATCAATGAAGACTATCACGAATAAGTCTAGATATGGCCTGAACACTCGGTTCATCAACTCCATAAACGCTGCTGGGGCATTGGTCAAACCAAATGACATGACTAAAAACTCATAGTGCCCATACCGAGTGCGAAACGCTGTCTTAGGGACATCAGACGCCCTAATCTTCAGCTGATGGTAGCCAGATCTCAAGTCTATCTTTGAAAACACCTTTGCTCCCTGAAGCTGGTCAAACAAATAATCAATTCTCGGCAGTGGATACTTGTTCTTTATCGTCACCTTGTTCAACTACCGGTAATCAATACACACTCCGCATTGAACCATCCTCTTCCTCACAAAATAACACTGGCGCACCCCAAGGAGAAAAACGCTAAGGTC
>NW_017678739.1:0-1678 GCF_001879085.1 Nicotiana attenuata
ATCACCAGTAGCCAAGATAGGTCGCCCCAATATGATTGGGACCAGTTCGTCAGCCTCATAATCCAAGATAGTGAAACAGCAACACGTCTTCAATCACACCCTCGGGGTGTACTATTGATCTATCAGCCAGCTGCAACATCACAGTAGTTGGCCTTGGAGCTCCCAGGCCCAATTGCTTGAACAAAGATAAGGGCATCAGATTTATAATCGCCCCCAAATCGCAAAGGGCATGACCCACATCAATATTACCATTGCGCACCGGAATGGTGAAACTGCCAGGATCCTTAAGCTTTTGAGGAAGCTTGATCTGGACCCTTGAGGTGCACTCCTCAGTAAGTGCCACTGTCTCAAATTCATTCAATCTTCTCTTGTGAGCCACTATATCCTTTATGTACTTAGCATATTTTGGAATTTCACGCAGTACATCAACAAGTGGAATATTTAATTGAACCTGGCTCAACATGGAGAGAAATTTGCTGAACATACGATCATCATTCTTTTTCTGCAATCTCTGGAGGAAAGGTGGTGGTGGCCTTCTAGCCTCCACTGGTTCTGGAATTGCATCAGTATTCTTCGATTCATGAGTTTCCTTCGGTATCAACTCCCCCTCGTGTGTGGCTTTGTCTTTT
Source organism: Nicotiana attenuata (assembly GCF_001879085.1). Classification (NCBI taxonomy): domain Eukaryota; kingdom Viridiplantae; phylum Streptophyta; class Magnoliopsida; order Solanales; family Solanaceae; genus Nicotiana; species Nicotiana attenuata. The sequence continues at coordinate 630 of NW_017678739.1, forward strand.
CTTTTCTTTGGCACTTCCTCCAGCTCTCTCCCATTTTTGAGTGTAAATGCATTCACTTGAGGATTCTTTTCTGTATCACTGGAGAGAGCGCCTGTAGGTCTGGTGTTCTGATTCGCTGCCAACTGCCCTATCTGCCTTTCAAGATTTCTAAAATTGGTTCTGAGCTGCTGATTGTCAATCAACAACTTCTTTAGCAAATCATTTGTACTCTCTTCCATTTGTTGGGGTGGCTTCTGAGGTGGATTGAAATTCCCTTGGGGTTTATAGTTATTATGATTCTGCTGATTTCCACCCTATGAGAAGTTGGGATGATTCCTCCAATTTGGATTGTAAGAATTCCTATATTGTGCATGCTGATTCGGTGGACCTCTGTTCTGCTGCCCCCACATAGTATATGGATTCGGGATTCGTAGGGCACATGTCGCTCATATGATTGTCACCACATAATTCGCAGCAAATAGCCATTTGTTGTATATGTTGCATTGGTTGTGGTTGCTGCATTGTCATCCTAGTCATCTGATTAGCCAACTTTGCAATATAGGCTCGCATGGCTGTCAAGTCGTCGAGCTCAAGTACTCCAGCTGATTTCTACTTAATTGCATTTCGCGACCCACCCTCACCTTGCCAATTATGATCATTAGCAGTGAAGTTATTTAGAAAGATTTGGATTTCACTGTACGGTTTGGCCATGCAACTACCCCCACAAGCTGAATCAAGATTCATCTTTGAGGCATCATCTAACCCATCCATGAAAGTATGACCCAATACCTCGTCAGTTTGGCAATGATGTGGACAGTCTCTGAGCATCTTCTTGTACCTTTCCCGTGCTTGACGAAGTGTCTCGCCATCTCGTTGTTCGAACCCAAGAATTTGACTCCTCAATACCTTTGTTTTCTTAGTGGGGAAAAACTTGATTCAGAATTTCCTTGCTAGATCATCCCAAGTGCGGATTGAGTTTGCGGGCTCCTTCCGCAACCACTCCTTAGCGTCCCCAAGCAGTGAAAAGGGGAAAAATGTCAGCCTGACATAGTCCTTGGAAACATTCGGAT
>NW_017678739.1:2661-9588 GCF_001879085.1 Nicotiana attenuata
CAGATTAACTTAATGCCTATATTGCTTATGGAAATTAAGATTTAACAAGAATGCATTTATACTTCCTATATTTCAACCAAGCAAGGCAATTAGGTATATGTCTATCCTGATTGCAAATCCGTTCCCCGATGCCCAGGTTCAAGAACTTGCTCTATTTAATTCTATATGCAATCTAGAGTTCCCACTTTCGAGTTTAACTATAGATTCGTATATAGTATTTCACTGTTAGCTACTCAGCAAAATAATTGAGAACAGAATTAAATAAACAACCCATTATGATAAAATCAACTTCGTTGAATTAAACTCTCAACAATAACGTTCATGTTTCACCCATGACCCTAGAACAATAGGTTTTAGCCAATCATAGTATTGTTCATCTCAATAATATTCAATATCATTCAAATTGTAAAAACAAAAGGAAGAAAAGAAGAACTTGATGTTGGAATCTCCTCCTTGCCTCTTGCCTCTCTTTTTCTTCCACTAAACTATGAAAACCTTGATACATAATCCTTGGGCGAGCTTGACTTTATATAGGTTAAGTGAAATTTCCTCCAGACTTTCGATTTTACCCCTGACAAGTCTTTTCCGGAACTGGAACTAGCGCGAATGCGCTACTGCTCGCGCTAGTTGACTGACATTCTGCCTCCCGCATCTGGACTAGCGCGATCGCGCTACTGCTTGCGCTAGTCCGGGCCTTTATTTCCTCGATTTTTTTGTCTAGTCTTCGCGCACACTCAGCCCCGAGGGGTATTTCTTGCTCCAAAGGCTCCTCATCCTGCAACGTGTAAAATTCACAATTAGAGCCCTTTTTTTTTTATCATTTTAACCATATTATGACATTGGAACATAATCAAGCGGGAGCATAAACAATCGCCAAATTACCTAGATCTAGCCTATTATCAAGATGCATTAACAACAAAACCATTAACCACTAATGTGCTATTAAACTTTTCGTACCATTGCTTAGGTGCCTGCTTTAGACCATACAAAGACTTTCTCAATTTGCATACTTTATTCTCCTGTCCTTGGATCACAAATCCCTCAGGTTGAGACATATAGATCTCTTCCTTTAAATCACCATTTAGGAAAGCCGTTTTAACATCCATTTGATGTATCACTAAATTATGAATAGCGGCTAAAACAACAAGCGTTCTAATAGTCGCTATCTTAGTCACAAGAGAATAAGTATCAAAGTAATCAGTGTCTTTCTTTTGGTTAAAACCCCTAATAACAAGTCTGGCCATATATTTCTCAATTGTACCATCATGTCTCAATTTCTTCTTAAATATCCACTTGCTACTTATGGGTTTACAACCTTTGCACAAATCAAACAAGTCCCAAGTGTGATTAGAAACTATAGAGTCTAATTCACTTTTAATGGCCTCTTTCCAAAAACTAGCATCTATTGACCTCATTGCTTCACTGTATGTCTTAGGGTCTTCTCCTATTAAATAGATTGACACTAATTCATCACTTAAAATATCAAGATCAATATTTTTATTCAAGAAAGTAGTGATGAAGTCAGGACCAAAGCTAGCTTCAATTCTACGCCTCTTACTTCTTCTAAGTTTATTTTCATGCTCATTAGCAGTAACACTAGAAGAAGGCGCAATATGCGAATTGACAAACATAGATGTAGAAGCATTATTAGGCACAACACTAGGCACATTATTTTTTAATGGAAAAACATGCTCAAAAAAATTCTGCATCTCTAGATTCACAAATAGAACTATCATTCAAAGGCATAAATCTATATGCAGCACTGTTTTGAGCATAACCAATGAAAATAGCATCAAAAGTCTTGGTTCCAACAGTTACTTGTTTAAAATCAGGTAGACCAACCTTAGCCAAACACCCCTACACTTTCAGAATTTTCAAGTTAGGGGCAAACCCTTTCCATAACTCATACGGGGTTTTATCTAACTTCTTATGAGTGACTTTATTAAGAACATAGCATGCAGATAAAATATCTTCCCCCCACATATTATCAGATAAACCCGAACTCAAAAGCATAGAATTCATCATTTCCTTAAGGGTTCTATTTTTCCGTTCGACTACACCATTTTGTTGGGGAGTATAGGGAGCACTAACCTCATGTATAATACCATTTTTCTCATAAAAGGCTTCTAGAGTATTAGTACTATATTCACCACCCCTGTCAGACCTAAGCCTCTTGATTTTTCTGTCTAATTGATTCTCTACTTCTGCCTTGTATTTCAAAAACATGCTTTCAGCCTCATCTTTTGACTTAAGAAGATATACCTTAGTGTATCTAGAAAAGTCATCTACAAAGGTGATGTAGTATTTCTTTCCACCCTTACTAACAGTGTTCTTGAAATCTGCTAAGTCTGAATGTACTAGTTCAAGCAATTCTGTTTATCTACTAGTTATATTTTTAAAAGGCTTTTTGGTATGTTTTGCTTCTACACAAACAGGACACTTAGAAAAATTATCAACATCAAATGTATGAATTAATTCCATTTTTTAAGTCTTTTAATAGAAGCACTATTAACATGACCTAGTCTACCATGCCACAAATCAATAGACTCAGCAATATAAGCAGAATTGAAAGTACTATCATTATTAGTAATCTCTTGGGCGATGTTCAGCACAAATAAACGCTCACTAAGGTAACCTTTCCCAACAAAGTGTCCTCCACGAGAAATAACAACTTTATCAGATTCAAAAACAAGTTTAAGACCTGCTGTGTTGAGAAGCGCACCAGAAACTAAGTTTCTACGAAGGGAGGGTACATATAGAACATTGTTCAAGGCTAAGGTTTTTCCAAAAGTTAACTCAAGGAGAATTTTTCCTTTACCATAACTCCATCTGTAGTGGAGTTACCCATGTAGACACACTCGCCATCAGCAGATTCCTCAAAGTCGTGAAACAACTCCTTGTTGGCGCAAATGTGCCTTGAAGCGCCTGTGTCCAGTATCCAGTCAGTGTTGTTAGCCACCATGTTCGCCTCAACAACCACAACAGCAATGACATTACCTCCCTCAGTAAGGTTAGCTTGGATTGGAGCTTTTCCTCCAATCTTTGAGCTTTGTCCTTGTCTCTGGTTGCACTAAAAAACCTTGTGGCCAATGTTGCCGCAGATTGCAAGGTCCTTTCGATTTTTGAATATGGCCCTCCGGCTTATTGAAGTAATTCTGCTTCTTCACATGTCCTTTCTTTTGGCCTTTCTTCTCTTTTCCTTTAAACCTATCTTTCACAAAAGTACAAGAAGATTCCACAAGGTTAGCTTTAGAAGAATTAAGAGAGAGAGATTTCATTTTATCCTTAAGTCGTTCAGACTCCTCATTTTTGAGACGGTTTGCTTCCTCAGTCCTCATGTGACTGATCAGTTCTTGAAGAGTTAAGTTTTTCTTTTTGTGTTTTAGTTGATTCCTATAATCACTCCAGGAAGGTGGAAACTTTTCAAGCAGAACATTAGCCTGAAGAATCTCACACATCTCTATGCCCTCGTTCAAAAAATCAGCAGTCAAGTTCTCATACTCGTGAACCTGTTCCATAATTGGCTTATCATCAACCATCTGAAACTTGATCCACTTTCCAACAACATACTTCTTTTTTCCATCGTCATCGGCACCATATTTCTTCTCCAAGCTGTCCCATACAACTTTAGCAGATTTATAATTTATAAACAAATCAAAGAGAGGGTTAGTCATATAGTTAAGCAGATGCCCTCTCACAGTTTTATTATCCTTTTCAAATTTCTTCTTAGCAGCATCATCAACAACAACAATATTGGCAGAATTAGAATTATCAGTAACAATATCAGCAGGAGGATCATTAAACAAAATATAATCAGCTTCTAATTGTTCAAAGAAAATTAAAAGTTTCTGGGACCAACGCTTATAATTGTTTCCATCGAAAGGCTCAAGCTTTGAGAGATCGGGAAGTGTTTTGTTCAAAGTGGTGGTCATTAGTCAATATTATATGTAAAATCGCTTTCAAATTGTAAGGAAAATGAGTAGATAATATTGACTGAGAACAAGAAGGAAAGAACAATTTATAAAAAAATACTATGTTGTAGCAAGCCACTGCCTTGAAAGTCATTTCGGCCCGACTGAGTGCAAATCGTTTAAGACCGGTCGCTCACCAAGGTTCCACAGCACCTCCAAACACGTGCACTCGTGGCTGGAAGTTTAGAATTTGCACAAAACAGTTGCCCAGAAATAAGAGAAGATGAAGATATTTTCTGTAGCTGTTACAGAAATTAAAATATTGTAGGAAGAAAATAATGATTAGCAAGATGAATTATTGGTTAAGAATTTAGTGAATGTCATGGCTAATGATCATTCTATTTATAGGCAATTAGGGAGGTTGCATGTATGACAAGTGTGGAGAGTCATTTAACACTTGTCTAAATATATTTGTCCACTTGGCTTCAATATTAACAAGTGTACCTAGTCTTCCATGCATGAAGACACATGATAGATTTGCACAGCCATTTGTCAAAGCCATTCAACACTTGGCTTTAATGTTTCATGCAAGAAGCCACTTGGAAATAGATAGAACACTTGAAAAATAAAATGACCCATGGCTATTGGTTGTAAATAAATTTCAAAAATAAAATTTTGACTTTATCTATATTATTATAAAAGAATGAATACAATGTCGGTTTACAAAAATAACCTTATAATATTAAGGATAATAACTTATAATAAAAGGACATAACCAGAATTTTAGATATTAGCCTTATAATCCTATTAGTTTTAAGACATAATACTACATGTTAGGAATCCTACATGATTACCTTTAGGAATCCTATTAGTATAATTACTTTCGGACAATCTAATTCATATAAAATTGAACAAGCAAATATCTTTAGTCATGTAATCATATTACTTTTAGGATACATAAATATATTAATATTAAGTTAAGCAAGTGTGCAATTTTTTTAATGATTTCGAAGTCCTTAAGGAGTCTAAACAACTGAAACACTATTACAAAATAGATAAATTCAATATTTTAGCAATACTTTTGTACACTAACACTTCTCATCGTTGTAGTTCAAATATACTTAAGATTATAGGCATATATAGTGATTTCCAATAGACACTGAATATTGAATTTGTTCTTACTTTATAGATCTTGTCAGTTGAAACTTTTTACATTTGAGCCAGAAGTATAACTTTTTTCATTTGAGGCACTTTCTTTTCTTGTAAAAAAAGAAGATTTGTTTGAACTTTTGTTGAACCAAATAATTATATCTTTTAGTTAATTATTTAGCAAGAGAATTCAATTCAATTATTTTTTAAATTCATCATATGAGTAAAATTCTTATTCAAGTAAAAAAAAAATCTTAGGGTACATAAATTTATTACATATAAAGAGCGTTAGAACACAAAGTAAAAATGTTAGTATATTATTAAGAATCAAAATGCTATATAAGTGTCTGAGAAAGCACCATCAAAGCTAAATCCTAAACAAGAACAAGCTTTCAAGACTATACTATATAAGGATCAATTCTGCCATAACGGGATTATTCTTTGTAGATGCCTCAGGCGGAATCGAAATAATATTTCTATGTTATGCATTACTTGCAAATTCATATCTAGGGCATGACAATATTAGTAATAATAGCAAGTGGTATACCAATAACGGGCTTATTATGAGGCCACCCACTTTAAATTTGATATACTTCTTCAAACAACTTAAATAACAATCACAAATATATCAAAGCAGAGCAATGCTGCTAAATTTATAGGGAAAGCAAAATTGGTAATATCGGTGAAAGTACTATTGGCTAAGTGTCAAACGATCAAAATAATTTCCGGAGTTCTAGAGATATATCGGATACTAATGAACCGTTTGGTGGAAAATTAATAATTTGGAGGTATTTTATTTCAAGTACTACCAGTAGTTCCGAAATCAACAAAAGCAGAGACTGTAAAAGCTAGCTTACAAAAGTATGTTATACTTCTGGCCTCAAATGAAAAAAGTTTCAACTGACAAGATCTATAAAGTAAAGACAAATCCAATATTCAGTGTCTTTTTGCTTCGTGCCGGAAACGAAGAAGAGCATCCAATAAAGATTATTTGGTTCTTACTGAATACTTGGTTACAATTTCAATTTGGTAATAGTAGCGCATTTAATAGAGAATTAGTTTTTATTATTAGATTAAAACGCAATTTGTGCAAATCGCATGATAGAATTAAAAAGATATCTTAGCAATCAAAAAATGAATATGTTGATCAACTAAATAAAAGGTTGATTACAAAAATTTATAGTAAAACCAAAATATTTTTCTGTTTTTGATTCAGTAGAAAATGATACAAATAATTACTATTAAGAAAAATACTTAAATACTCTAATACCAAATGGCCTTCTACCATACATGTTTGTTGTCAAGCTTATTATTTCTTGCGTATGTTAGTGTAACCGTATATATAATAGACTAAGTTAAAATTGATCTTCCATTGTATGTAGGTTGATTTTGAAGAAAAATATGTCTACATGCTACTGAAAAACTTAGATATGTTGAATAGCTTATGTAATAGCACACATATGGTATATAGAAGTTTTAACAATAACGTCATACGTGCAAAACTTATGATACTGGTCAATGTGCTTCTAAGTATATTCTTTATCCCTGAATTCAACTTTCGTCTTTCGAAACTAAGGAATATCCTTTTAAATTTGTGTGAAAATAATTTTTAGCATGTTTGTGTTTTACAAATATAATAAATAAAGCACAAGGATAAACATCCTAAATATTGAACTATATTTACCGCAATATGTTTTCTTGCACGAACAATTGTATGTTGCACTTTCAAGAGGGATATCAAGATCGACAACAAGGGTTCTGGTTAAGGCAAAGCAACCAAAGCATTAGGAAGAAACATACACAAAAAAGTATTGTCAACAAAGAAATGTTCGTTAAGATATCGTCACATTAAATACTTTTAAACTAT
>NW_017678739.1:14420-15030 GCF_001879085.1 Nicotiana attenuata
CACTTTCCTAAGCACTTTGCCCTTTTAGACTTCATCACCCATTAATTTCTACTCTTATTCACTTAGACTTCTTCACTTTTATTTTCTGCCCTCTCTTCATCTATTGTTTCACAAGTATTTTCCTCGTATGAAGAACGTTTCATTTTTTTTCAAAGCAATTTTTTTTTCATTCTCTCTTTTTTCATGTCACATTCTTTTCGAGAAGGCCTTTTCATCACTTTGCAGCTATAATTGGTCACCATTTTTTACTTAATCATCCCTTTCTTCATAGTTCACAATTAATATCACAGTCTAAGCAACAATGCTCAAGGAAGCAGGGTGCAAAAACTAGGGATTCAAACAAAAGGATCAAGGTAAAAATACGGCTTCCAAACAAAAGGCTACAAGCTCAAAGGCACATTGAGCGTAAATATCATTTAATTCGTGATATTGTGCAGAGACGGGATGTAGTGGTCACCAAGATTGCGTCAGAGAACAACTTGGCGGATCCGTTTACTAAGAGCTTACCACAGAAGACTTTTGATAAGCATGTAGAAGGAATGGGTGTCAAAATTGTAGACGCAAAGTTATTAGTCTAAGTGGGAGATTGTTAGAATATACTATAAGCCAT
>NW_017678739.1:19409-20139 GCF_001879085.1 Nicotiana attenuata
ATTTTAACTAGTCTATTATATATACGGTTACACTAACATACGCAAGAAAATATAAGCTTGACAACAAACATGTATGGTAGAAGGCCATTTGGTATTAGAGTATTTTAAGATTTTTTCTTGATAGTAATTATTTGTATCAATTTTTCTAACTGAAGTCTAAAAAACAGTAAAAATATTTTGGTTTTACTATAAATTTTTGTAATCAACCTTTTATTTAGTTGATCAACATATTCATTTTTTGATTGCTAAGATATCTTTTTAATTCTATCATGACGGTTTGCACAAATTGCGTTTTAATCTAATAATAAAAATAATTCTCTTATTAAATGCGCTACTATTACCATTGAAATTGATAACCAAGTATTCAGTAAGAACCAAATAATCTTTTATTGGATGCTCTTCTTCCCGTTTCCGGCACGAAGCAAAAAAGACACTGAATATTGGATTTGTTCTTACTTTATAGATCTTGTCAGTTGAAACTTTTTTCATTTGAGGCCAGAAGTATAACATACTTTTGTAAGCTAGCTTTTACAGTCTCTGCTTTTGTTGATTTCGGAACTACTGGTAGTACTTGAAATAAAATACCTCCCAAATTATTAATTTCCACCAAACGGTTCATTAGTATCCGATATATCTCTAGAACTCCGGAAAATTATTTTGATCGTTTGACACTTAGCCATAAGTACTTCATCCGATATTACCAATTTTGCTTTCCCTATAAATTTAGCAG
>NW_017678740.1:0-4518 GCF_001879085.1 Nicotiana attenuata
CAAAAAAATGCAAAAAATACTCCTTTAGATGTCTTTCTTTTGTAAATGTCCATAAAATTTTGAAAAATTGAAGTCCAAAAATATTTTTGCTTTTCTTTAGAAGTGCTTTTGTAAATAAATAAAAACTCAGAAATCCAAAACATTTTCTTAAAGAAGTCCCTCTTTCGAAAATTAAGAGGTTACATTCAAAATCCAAAAATATTTTCTTTTTTCCTTAGAAAAAGAGAAAACAATTGAAAAACTCAAACAAAAAATATTTTCTTTTAACTTTTAAAATTCCCAAAGTTCAAATCAAAAAAAAAAATGAGATTTTCAGAAGTCTTTCTTTCAAAAATAGAATCAAAATCAAAAATCCAAAAACAAAATTCCTTTTCTTCTTTCAAAGCATTTTTCTAGAAAATTCCAAAAAAAAAAAATCAAAAAAATCAAAAATATTTTTCTTTTGCCTTAAAGATCCATGGTACGAGTTTTATTAAAAAAAAAGAGAAAAGAGTTCGTATACTCAATTCCCAATCTTCCCGAACTACGCCGGTTTGATTCTCGCCGGATGTGAGATACGTAGGCAACCCTCATCGGGTCCAACCACCCTTTTTGCAAAGATAGCCAAAATACCAAAAAAATTAATTTTTGTCAAATACATTGGGTGATGCCACTCTTGTTTTACAAAATAAGCCGAATGTCCCCAAAAGGACGCCGGAAGGCCGTTTTTGCAAGAATAGCCACCCTGAGTCATTTTCAAATGGTTTGCAGGAATAGCCTTAAAATCTTCCTTCCAGAAGTGCTGAAAGGCCGTATTTGCAAATCCAAGTCCTTATTTTCTAAGTAAAGAATTTTTGCATAAATAGCCATTTTTCAAAATAAGTCATTAAATTCCCCTAAAATAAATATGCAGGATGAATTCATATGTGGTGGCATGACTTGGGAAAAGGAAGCAGAGATACTGTGATCAAAAGCCTGGGCAGTCTCGTAGATTTATTAAAAATCAAGCCAAGAACAGATATCATTGAGGCACTAATACCATTTTGGGACCCGACCCGTAATGTGTTTCGGTTTTCAGATTTTGAGCTCACGCCTACATTAGAAGAGATCGCCGGATACGCAGGTCTAAATGGGAACCTCCGTGGTAGATACCCTTTGGCTCCACGGCCGGTAACTCTTCACAGGTTTTTAGATTTGTTGAACATTTGTCGGGATATTCAAGACCCACATTTGGCGGAAGGGTGCTGTACACTACATTTCCTGTATCACCGGTATGGTAACCCCAAAGGCTTTGAGGAACCCAATACAGGATTGACACATGCTGGAAACAAAGACAAATGGGAAGCCCGACGCGGATTAGCCTTCATGGTGGCCTTTTTGGGAGTGTTAGTTTGTCCCAGGAAAGACGGTCACATAGACCTTGGTCTAGTAGGCATGCTAGATGTTGCCATAAAGAAACCTACTAGCACAGTGGCTCCTTTGATTGTAGCAGAAATATATCGAGCTCTGACCAAATGTCGAGAAGGGGAGAAATTCTTTCAAGGCTGCAATGTGCTCTTGCAGTTGTGGATACAGGAACATCTCTGTCACCGCACAGGCTACATGAATTACGGTTTAACCGGGTTGAGTTGTATCGCAGAATTCGAGACCCGAGTTACAGGTATTGAGTTTCCGGAGGGTACTGAGGCTTGGTCGTCGTGTTTAAGATCCCTCACTGCAGATAAAGTTGATTGGGCTTATGGATGGCTTCCCGCTACTGAAGCTATATACACATCAGCGGAGGTCCCCTATATTCTTTTGATGGGTATGCGAAGCATTCAGCCTTATGCTCCTTACCGAGTCTTGCGACAATTTGGAAAATTTCAGACGGTACACGGTGATGAGGACCTGAGTGGGCAAGTCATTGAGTTGGGCCCAAAAGCTGCATTCCCTGAAGGCCAAATCCGGAAAATCTGGAATGAGTGCAGGTATCTTGAGCCTAAAACTATAGTACAGGACCGGGCCAGAGGTGAAGTAGATCCCAAATATTTGGTTTGGTTTGGTAAAAGGTTTCAAATCCCCGAGAGACCCGCCAAAAGGCCGCATGTGCAACAATTAACAAATGAGGCTCGGGTGCAGTGGGATTGGTTGGCTAAAGAAAAAGAGTACAGAGCTCGGATTGGCGCATTGGAAAAACAGGTTCAGGAGCTTCGGTTCGAAAACAGCTTGCAAGCCGCAGCCGATGAAGGTGATAAAAAGCAATTGGCCCAAGAGAATGAAGCTCTCAAGATCCAAATTCAACAATTGAAATTAAATGGAAGGAATCGAGAAAGAAGTCCATCTGACGAGAGATTAATAAGGGGATTGAAGAAACAAGTCCTGGACTGTCAGGAAGAACTGGAAAAATCCGAGGGAAGTATGGCAAAACTTCGGGCTCAATGGGCAAAGAAGACAGAGGAAAGGGCCCAGTTTGTACAGCAAATGAAGAAAAACTATGAGGGGACCATTGCCAACATGAAAAGGAAAATGAACACTTTTGAAGAAAAGGCAGCCCGTCGGGAGAAAGAGCTACAGTCCGAGAGGGAACGATGCTATGAATTAATTGCCGATATGGAGAAGGAACTAAAATTGTTACAGGATCTTCACTTCCAGGATTCGCAGGTACTAGAAGCCCGCACTCAACAGATAAGCCGGCTACTCCAAGAGAAGGGTCAAATCCGGGAGAGAATCATAAACATTGCCAACTATATTGTCATGAAGTGTCAGGCTGGTGAACGTATGGGTCGTACCACATTCTTTGCCTCCGCGATGATATTTGTTCGCCAGGTCATGAACGATTTAGATCAGTTGCAAAAGGGTCTTGCACGCAGGCCCGCGGCGATGCCGAGTGATGCCCCGCGGGCCCCGGGATTTGAAGCTTTGATGTACTCTTGAGGCCGTAGTTTTCATTTCCAAAAAAGAAAATAGTCTAGTAGCTTTGTAATTGCCTTTTGTTATTAATGAAAATTTGAAAATTCCCAAAAAATAAAATTGTTTCTTTATTTCTTGCATTTGAGTTCTCATCTATTTGCAAGAACTACGCTTGGTCTGATTCATGCGGGGTCATGATACGTAGGCAATCTCCATAGGATTCGACCGTATCTCCTAAAAATAAAACACGAGGGAAGGAAATAAAAGAAAACAAGAGAGGAAAAGAAACGCAAAAAAGAAAATAAGGAATCGAGAGAAGAACCATGGCAGAAGAACAGGGAAAAAGCAAAAACGAAAAAGAGGGAAAAGAAAATGAGAGAAAATAGAAAGAGAAAGAAAAGCAAGAAAAACAAAGAGAGGAAATCAGAAGAAGAAAAAATAGAAAAGAAAGCCGGGATGACACATGCAACCAGTGCAAACATGTAGACAACCGTTTAACTGTATAGGTGCATCACACCCCAATGTGCGATTACCTATCTGTTACTTGTCTCAAACTAACCGCGTGTTGCTCAATTCAGCCCAGCTTTTAGAAACGGTGGTTGGTTGTGGTAAGCTGGCATCGCATCAATACTTTACTAGATCAAAAGGGAGTGTGGAAATGTCTACGAAAATGACTTTGCCTGCAGTCCCCATCTCTGAAGATAGCCCCCTCTCGGGAGTCCCGGCTTCTGAATCTTTTACAGCCGAAGAAAATCGGATTTTGCGCCTGCGATTGATGGAAATGTGGGATGCCTGGAACAATGGAAAGGAACCTCCAAGTAATATTCCCGGATTCCCAGAATTGTTTCCCAGAACTGGAGGTGCTACCACTGTCCCTATCAGTCACCCTCCTACCCCTTTTGGACAACCTACCATGACTACCCACTTTGTTGGAACACCTTCTGAGGTCCGCCCCCAGGTGTTCTCAATAGGAACAGTTCCTAACATCTTCACTGCTCCACCGTGTCCTGCTACCACACAGCCTTCGCTGCCAAGGCCTGCTTTTGATCCTTCAGCATTCACATTCCAAAACCCCGCCTTCCCATCAGATCCTCCCCAGTATCCCTATACAATTACTCTCAGCCACCCCCATACGAGCTTACGCCAGGGCAGGACAAAACCCCCAAAGACACAGAACAGGATGAAATGGCAAAGAGAATGAGGAGCCTCGAGCAGAGCCTGAAAAACATGCAAGGATTAAGTGGGCAAAAGAGTGTCTCATATACGGATCTATGTATGTTCCCTCATGTTCATCTGCCATTAGGGTTCAAAACTCCAAAATTTGAGAAGTATGACGGACACGGTGACCCTATTGCTCACTTAAAGAAGTATTGCAATCAGTTACGGGGAGCCGGTGGCAAAGAAGAGCTTTTGATGACGTATTTTGGAGAAAGCTTGGTAGGTATCGCTTCAGAATGGTACATGGATCAAGATGTCTCACGTTGGTATATTTGGGATGATCTGGCCCGAGACTTTGTTCGACAATTTCAGTACAACATTGACATCGCACCAGACAGGAACTCTTTGGCAAATCTAAAGAAGAAGCCATCAGAAAGCTTCCGTGAATATGCAATTAAATGGCGTGAACAGGCATCGAGAGTGAAACCTCCA
>NW_017678740.1:7388-10904 GCF_001879085.1 Nicotiana attenuata
GCAAGAAAGGATGATGAGTGTTCACAGTTGAGGAAATCGAAGACATATGTGGAGCTATGAGAGAAATGCTTTATGAAACCAACATGGTTCAGCTAGGAGAAGGGACTAGCACCGCTGAAATGCTCTATATGGGACCAGATGCTAAACTCCAAAACTGGAAGGCTACGCCATTCCCGATTAGGCGGGAGTCCTGGTAGACTAGCCCTGCCACCTTTTCTACATCTCGAGTTATTTCAGGGTGTAGCTCGGGTGTCTTTTTAGTTTCATGTCTTTTAAATTCCTGAATGTAAACCCTGTTATCTTTCCAATTCCAAGAAATGAAATCAATATTTCATCGTCCATCTTTCTTTTCTTTCTAATTTTGGATTGTTTTTCCTTTTTCATCTTTTCTTTTCAGTTATAATAATGCAGCTTTAAATAACATGACATGCTCGCGGACTCCATGCCCGGACTCAAACACGCTGCTTAATTGTGAAATAATGAACCAAGAACCGGAATATGATGAAAAAGAGGCTTTTAGGGAGATAAACCGAGAACTGGACCAATTTGAGAACAAACCTAAGCCAAACCTGAATGACACTGAACCGGTTAATTTGGGAACGGCCGAAGAAATAAAGGAAACCAAAATAAGCATCCACACAGATCAACACACTCGAGATGCAATAATTCAGCTCCTGTTCGAATTTAAAGATGTGTTTGCTTGGTCGTATGACGACATGCCAGGACTAAGTATGGACCTAGTGGTGCACAAATTGCCGATCTACCCTGATTGTCCTCCAGTACAGCAAAAGCAAAGGAAGTTCAAAACTGATATCAGTGATAAGATCAAAGAAGAAGTCACAAAACAGTTGAAGGCGGGGGTAATTCGAGTGGTCCGATATACCACGTGGTTGGCCAATGTGGTTCCAGTACCCAAGAAAGATGGGAAAACCCGGGTGTGTGTAGATTACCGAGATTTGAACAGGGCAAGTCCCAAAGATAATTTCCCGTTACCTAACATTCACATCCTTGTTGATAACTGCGCCAAACATGAAATACAGTCTTTCGTAGACTGTTACGCAGGATATCACCAAGTGTTGATGGATGAAGAGGATGCCGAAAAGACAGCTTTCACTACACCATGGGGAACCTATTGTTACCGAGTCATGCCGTTTGGGCTGAAGAATGCTGGGGCAACTTATATGAGGGCCATGACCACCATCTTCCACGATATGATGCATCAAGAAATAGAGGTGTATGTGGATGATGTAATCGTTAAGTCATGAACTCAGAGTGATCACGTTCGAGATTTGAGAAAGTTCTTTGAACGGTTGCGCAAGTATGATCTGAAGTTGAATCCAGCTAAATGCGCTTTTGGAGTCTCATCAGGCAAGCTCTTAGGTTTCGTAGTCAGCAGGAGAGGTATTGAGTTGGATCCAACAAAGATAAAAGCCATTCGAGATTTACCTCCTCCAAGACAGGTTGAACTATATCAGTCGATTCATCGCTCAATTGACTACCACTTGCGAGCCCATATTTAAGTTGTTGAAAAAAGATGCGGCCATCAAATGGACGCCTGAATGTCAAGAGGCCTTTGATAAAATCAAGGAGTATCTGTCGAACCCTCCAGTATTGGTCCCGCCGGAACAGGGGTGACCTCTCTTTTTGTATCTGACAGTGTTGGAAAATTCTTTTGGCTGTGTCCTCGGGCAACATGACATAACTGGAAGGAAGGAGCAGGCAATTTACTATCTGAGCAAGAAGTTCACCAGGTACGAGGCCAAATACACTTTGTTGGAAAAAACATGTTGCGCTCTGACGTGGGTCGCTCAAAAGTTGAGACATTATCTTCAAGCCCACACCACCTATCTAATAACCAGGTTGGATCCTTTGAAATACATATTCCAGAAACCGATGCCCACTGGGAGATTGGCGAAATGGCAAATCTTGCTCACTGAGTTTGACATAGTCTATGTTACTCGCACGGCAATGAAGGCTCAGGCGTTGGCAGATCATTTGGCTGAAAACCCGGTTGATGAGGAGTACCAACCATTAAGTACCTATTTCCCGGACGAAGAGGTAAACTCAGTAGAAGCCATCTCTAAGGACACTCGTGCTTGGAAAATGTTCTTTGATGGAGCAGTAAATGCAAGGGGTGTAGGCATTGGGGCAATCTTGATATCACCCAGTGGTCAACACTACCCAGCTACCGCCAGGCTCCGGTTCTTTTGCACGAACAACACAGCTGAATATGAAGCATGTATCATGGGCATGAATATGGCAATTGACCAAGATGTTGAAGATCTATTAATCATGGGGGACTCTGATTTGATCATCCGGCAAGCCCAAGGAGAATGGGAAACGCGAGATGTTAAGCTCATTCCTTATCGACAGCATGTGGAAGATCTCACCAGACGCTTCCAGTTGGTAAAATTCAGGTATATCCCTCGGTGTCATAATGAACTAGCAGATGCACTTGCTACTCTAGCTTCAATGCTGCCTTACCCAGGCAACGCTCATATTGATCCTTTAGAGATTCAAATCAAAGAAAAGCACGGGTATTGCAATACGGTTGAGGCAGAATCTAGTGGCCAGCCCTGGTATCATGATATCAAGAGATTCCTAAAAACACAGGAATACCCTGAGCAGGCCACTGGAGATCAGAAAAGAACCATTAGACGACATGCGGGTGGTTTCTTCTTAAGCGGTGACGTTTTGTATAAAAGGACTCCAGACCTCAACCTGTTAAGATGTGTTGACGCCGAGGAGGCCGGAAGAATTATGCATGAAGTGCACGCGGGAGTATGTGGACCCCACATGAATGGTTATGTGTTAGCAAAGAAAATTTTGCGAGCTGGGTATTACTGGATAACCATGGAGAAAGACTGTTTTAGTTTCGTTCGGAAGTGTCATCAATGCCAGGTGCACGGTGATTTGATTCATGCGCCTCCGACAGAACTCCATCCGATGTCAGCACCTTGGCCGTTTGTTGCTTGGGGCATGGATGTCATCGGGCCAATCGAGCCGAAGGCCTCAAACGGACATAGGTTCATATTGGTAGCAATTGACTATTTCACAAAATGGGTTGAGGCCATCACTCTCAAGTCAGTCACCAAGAAAGCTGTGGTAGACTTTGTGCACTCCAATCTCATTTGCCGCTTTGGCATTCCTGCAACTATTATTACCGACAATGCAGCTAACTTGAACAGTCGCCTGATGGAGGAGGTATGTGAACAATTCAAGATAACACATAGAAACTCAACTCCTTACCGGCCAAAAGCCAATGGTGCTGTCGAGGCAGCAAATAAGAACATCAAGAAGATTCTGAGGAAAATGATTCAGAGCTCCCGGCAATGGCATGAAAAGTTACCTTTTGCTTTACTTGGATATCGTACCACAGTACGCACTTCAATTGGAGCAACACCGTACCTGTTAGTTTACGGTACTGAAGCAGTCATACCTGCAGAAGTGGAAATTCCTTCACTCCGGATAATCGTTGAGGCGGAGATTGAGGACAGTGAATGGGTTAAAACCCGA
>NW_017678740.1:14111-16073 GCF_001879085.1 Nicotiana attenuata
TTTTTTCTTTCCCAAAATCCCGGAACAAAAACCGAGGATCCCTTTGCACATTCCCAATTTGATTAGATATGTGTCACAACTAACTCACGAAATTTTCCTAGTGAAAACTGGGGCAGAAAATTTCGTTCGTTTGTTTGTTTTGGTATCCTAAGCAGGTCAATCTCAAGACCCAAGGTGCGAGATGACCAATGGAATAAATCTCAATTAAGAATCAAGAAAAGAGAAAAGAACAAAAGATGAACTATAGTGTGAAGCAAGCAAGGGCGCGGATTGCTCAAAATCTGATTGAGGTCACAAGCTCTGTTGACCCTGTTTTAATTCAATGCTGCATGAGAAAGTAAAACACCTACAGCTTGAGAGCATCAAGATTCAGATCGAAGTCCACAGCAAAATCAGCTAAGACTCAAGATCAAGTTCCAAGGCAATCATAGATAGGAATCTTGTAACTCACAGTTGATAGGCATAGCTATGTTTAGTTTTTGATTTCCTTTTGGTGTAATAAGGAGGTCAGTAAGCAGTAGCAGCAACAACAGCAGTGAGATCACAGCTCCTGGTAGTCCCAGCTACCAAATTTTCCGAACTACACTGACCTAATTCCTGTTTAGCCAAGGATATGTAGGCAACCTCAGAAGCAGGGTGCGGTCAACTCTTGCAAGATGCTTCACACGGAATATGCGAACGGGCAAAAATCGCTCGTTTCCGCTCACTTGTCTTTGCACGAAAACTCTTCGTGTTTTCGGGCAAAGAGGGGCAGCTGTGAGCACGTAATTTTTGCCCTAAGCAAATTAATTCCAAAAGTTTCAAATAATTGATTTCTTTATTATTTTACAATTTTTGTGAATTTTTGTGTGAATTTTGGTGTTAATTGGTTGCATTTTAATATGAAAATACAGGAAAATACGCACATGCATTTAGGGATTTTTATTTTTACAAATTTAGTATTAATTAGGTATTAATTAGATTTAGAATAAAGTTTAAAGAAAACTTGCAAAAAATAGGCTGTTGCGCTCTTAATTGTTAATTGTTGCGTTTTATTTCTAAATAGAGTTTTTTAAGTAATTTTAGGAAGTTTAAATAGCTTAATTGAGTCTTTGTTTTGTTCTAGCATTTTTATAAAACCAGAAAAAATAAATAAATACTAAAATACCAAAATAAATAAATAAATAAATAGAATACAAAAGCAAGAAAACAAAATCAAAAAAAAGGAATTTGGGCTAAATTCACCCCAGCCCAAATCAAAGCCCAAAATTTGCACACTTGAAACCTGTCCAAAACTAGCCCAACTGCCCGGTCCAAAAGCTCTTAAAACGACGTAGTATAGGGGAGAAACTACGTCGTTTTGAAATAATGTTAGACCAATTAATCGTGGCCCTCCGTTCCCCATCATCTAACGGTCCTCATTAGTCCAAGGGGTTTAATAAAAGTGTCCGAAAAATTGTATGAACTCAAGAACACTTATCATCTTCCTCGTACAACTGTAACACCACCACCGTACCCCACCGTACCTCACCGTACCCTGCCGTATCTCCACCCTCTTACCACCGTCCGCCGCCGGCCGGAAATCGCCGGCGGCGGCGGCGAAGCTCCAAATCACTCAAAAATTACACCCCTCAATCCTCTCATCCTCCTCTTTCCAACCCCCAACCTAGTTTCCCTCAAATCGTAACCAAAATGCTCGAATATTAGATCGAAATTTCCGGCCAGGATACCACCTTTACCAAACCCCACCAAATTTACACCATAAGACCACCACGACCTCCTCTATCAAACCCCCAAGGCACTGATCCTCAAAAATGGCCGGAACTTCTCGAATATGGATTCAAAGTTTCCGGCCAAAACCCTAATTGCCCCAAACCTCTCCAAATTAATACTACGCGATCCTTTCGTCTTCCTCATGAGGAATTCAGTGTCAGTGGTGGTCGAATGTCACCGGATTGGTTCAAACGTCAGATCGGAGAGTGG
>NW_017678740.1:19527-20133 GCF_001879085.1 Nicotiana attenuata
TTTTTTCTTTCCCAAAATCCCGGAACAAAAACCGAGGATCCCTTTGCACATTCCCAATTTGATTAGATATGTGTCACAACTAACTCACGAAATTTTCCTAGTGAAAACTGGGGCAGAAAATTTCGTTCGTTTGTTTGTTTTGGTATCCTAAGCAGGTCAATCTCAAGACCGAAGGTGCGAGATGACCAATGGAATAAATCTCAATTAAGAATCAAGAAAAGAGAAAAGAACAAAAGATGAACTATAGTGTGAAGCAAGCAAGGGCGCGGATTGCTCAAAATCTGATTGAGGTCACAAGCTCTGTTGACCCTGTTTTAATTCAATGCTGCATGAGAAAGTAAAACACCTACAGCTTGAGAGCATCAAGATTCAGATCGAAGTCCACAGCAAAATCAGCTAAGACTCAAGATCAAGTTCCAAGGCAATCATAGATAGGAATCTTGTAACTCACAGTTGATAGGCATAGCTATGTTTAGTTTTTGATTTCCTTTTGGTGTAATAAGGAGGTCAGTAAGCAGTAGCAGCAACAACAGCAGTGAGATCACAGCTCCTGGTAGTCCCAGCTACCAAATTTTACCGAACTACACTGACCTAATTCCTGTTTAG
>NW_017678741.1:0-9874 GCF_001879085.1 Nicotiana attenuata
AAGGTTTCATTCAAACACTTGTAGTTATTAAAATACACTACTTTAAACTCCTCTGACCGTTGACAGAGCATATGTGGCAACTTGATGGCCGAGTTGGACAAAATACGTGAATTTCACGTGTATAAGGAGCGTGAATATAAAAAGTTAGACTATAAATAATTAAAATAAGAATAATAAATAAAAAGAAAAAGTAAAAGATAAAACAATAAAAAAAATAAAAACAAATATGCCTCCTTCCCCCGCGCCTCTCCGATTTCCTTCTCTTTCTACAGTTCTCCTTTCCCCTTTCCCCTTCTTTCACCACCTCTCCTCCATCTCTTTTCTCGTTCCCCATTTTTCCTTTCCCATTATTCATCCTTTCCATTTCCACAAACTTTAAATCAATATTTGAGAAAAAAATATTAAAAATCCCTTTCTTAAGAACAATCAGCATTAGTGTTTTTGAGATGAATTAGATCTATGGCTATTCCAGTGTTGATTCTGTTTTGGGTAAGGATCGTTTTGGGACTATGATTTTCAGGTTGTGGAGTCGATATTTAATGGCGGATTTATTTGATCGAGAGAAGCTAATTTTTTTTTGATAGTTTATGGTGAGATTCTTGAGATGCGTTTTGGAGAGTGTGGTTGACGGAGGTCTTTGCAGAATTAGGTGGGATGTACAACATAAAATTATGTGGACAAGAAGGTATATTGAGCACTTTCACTGGTGGTACCTTGGCATCAATGGAGGAAGGAGTTTAAGGTGGTTCAAATGGTGGATTGAAGTAGTGAGTGGCGTCGTTGGACAAATATTTGTAAGGGAGAGATGGACGATGGAAAATTGGAGAATGATGATTTTTTTGTTATCCATGGTGGTATTGTTGCTGGTAAAGATAGAAAGTCAGAGTGTTGTTTCTTGCTTTCTGCTGTGAAAAATGAAAAGAGATGGTAAGGGTGGGGAGGAGTCTGAGTGAAAAAGAAAAAAAATTATTTTTGAAATTAAATTAAAAATAATAATATGTGTCATAAAAAATCTGATGTGGAGGACGACGTGTCATCCACATTGTGCATTTGAAGAACACGCGAGGTAGGGAGGGTTTAAAGTAGCGTGTTTTAACAAGTACGAGTGTCTGGGTGAAATCTTGTGAAGTATAGGGACCGGGATGACAAAGCGGGACAAGTAGAGGTATTTATTAGGCTATTCTGCCTTTGGACTTAGGATGATAGCAGATTTTCTGCAATTTTTGCACAGGCATTCCCTTCTTCGCGTTCGCGGCCTTCAGCTCGCGTTCGCGATGCTTCCCAGGTCCCCTTCTTCGCATTCGCGTCACAACTCTCGCGATCGCGTAAGCCAATTTCAGGACCCCCAGAAATTCCTTCTTCGCGTTCGCGTTCCACAGTTCGCGAATGCATAACTTCACCAATTTACTCATCGCGTTCGCGTGGCTCTTCACGCGTTCTCGTATAACAATTTCTAGACCCCCCTAGTCTTTCTCTTCGCGTTCGCATCATCCTCATCGCGAACGCGATGGTCTGTTGTGTAAACCCTTCGCGAACGCGGCCTTGCTCCCGCGAACGCGAAGGGCATTTTTGCCCAGTTATTTTAAAAGCCTAAAAATAGAACAGTGACGGGATTATTCCAAATTTCACACGAGCTCTTCTTCTCCACAGCCCCTAGGCCACTTGTAGAGCGATTCTTCACCAAATATTCTTGGGTAAGTATTATCTAACTCGTTTTCTTCATTTTCTATCATCATCCATTGAAATCCTAGGAATAAAACATGTAATCTAGGGTTGAAATTGGGGGACATGGGTAGAGTTAGGGGTTTTCGATTTTCTTTGATTTAGACCTCGTTTTGGGGTCGAATTTGAAAAAAAAAATTATATTCGGGCTCGTGGGGGAATGGGTGATATGAAATTGGTTCGAACCTCGGGTTTTGACCAAGCGGGCCCGGGGTCGATTTTTGGAATTTTGGGAAGAAGGCTTAGAAAACTATATTTAGGCATTGGGTTTGATTTGTTTGGCTTATATTAATGTTGTAAAGTCGTTATTTCATAGATTTGATTGAGTTGGAGCCGAATTCGAGAGGGAAGGCGGTCGTTGTGGATTGATTTAGCTGTGGAAGTTGAGGTAAGTGTTTGGTTTAACCCTAGCTTGAGGGAATAGGAGTTGAGTCTTGTTTGCTATTTGCTAATTGATCGAGTACGATGTATAGGCATGGTGACGAGTATCTATACATTGGTGTCTAGCATGACCGTGAGTCCTTAAAGGGTGATTATCATGATTTTGTTGTGAATTCCATGTTAATTGAGGGTTTCTATATATTGTAAAGAACATGTGAGAAACATTATGATCATTTGATTTTCGTGGTGTATTGGATTGGTTGTAATACGAATTGAAAAGGTATCTGAGATTATAAGATTCTTGGGAGCATTGGCTCAAGTGATATAGTGAGATGTGAAGTAAGAAATGAAAGAAAGCTAATGAGTTATTGGTTATTCCCTTGCCGGGATGTTTTGCTGTTTGGTAGACTTTTCTCCCTTGCCGGGATATTGAAATTGTTGTTATTGTTCCCTTGCCGGGATTCCTATTTTGTTTGTCTATTCCCTCGCCCCATTGTTTGTGATTGTTGTTTGGGTGAGGACGAGTGATAAAGCACGAAGGGTGATGCCGTGCACGATTGTGATATGAATACTAATGCACGAAGGAACATTCCGTGCCATGATATGATTACTAATGCACGAAGGAACATTCCGTGCCATGATATGATTACTAATGCACGAAGGAACATTCCGTGCCATGATATGATTACTAATGCACGAAGGAACATTCCGTGCCATGATATGATTACTAATGCACGAAGGAACATTCCGTGCCATGATATGATTACTAATGCACGAAGGAACATTCCGTGCCATGATATGAATACTAATGCACGAAGGAACATTCCGTGCCATGATATGATTACTAATGCACGAAGGAACATTCCGTGCCATGATATGATTACTAATGCACGAAGGAACATTCCGTGCCATGATATGATTACTAATGCACGAAGGAACATTCCGTGCCATGATATGATTACTAATGCACGAAGGAACATTCCGTGCCATGATATGATTACTAATGCACGAAGGAACATTCCGTGCCATGATATGATTACTAATGCACGAAGGAACATTCCGTGCCATGATATGATTACTAATGCACGAAGGAACATTCCGTGCCATGATATGATTACTAATGCACGAAGGAACATTCCGTGCCATGATATGATTACTAATGCACGAAGGAACATTCCGTGCCATGATATGATTACTAATGCACGAAGGAACATTCCGTGCCATGATATGATTACTAATGCACGAAGGAACATTCCGTGCCATGATATGATTACTAATGCACGAAGGAACATTCCGTGCCATGATATGATTACTAATGCACGAAGGAACATTCCGTGCCATGATATGATTACTAATGCACGAAGGAACATTCCGTGCCATGATATGATTACTAATGCACGAAGGAACATTCCGTGCCATGATATGATTACTAATGCACGAAGGAACATTCCGTGCCATGATATGATTACTAATGCACGAAGGAACATTCCGTGCCATGATATGATTACTAATGCACGAAGGAACATTCCGTGCCATGATATGATTACTAATGCACGAAGGAACATTCCGTGCCATGATATGATTACTAATGCACGAAGGAACATTCCGTGCCATGATATGATTACTAATGCACGAAGGAACATTCCGTGCCATGATATGATTACTAATGCACGAAGGAACATTCCGTGCCATGATATGATTACTAATGCACGAAGGAACATTCCGTGCCATGATATGAGTGTTTATGCACGAAGGATCATTCCGTGCCATCATTTTGTGAGGTAAAGCACGAAGGGTGATGCCGTGCACTTTATATGATTGTTTGGGTGAGAATGAGAGTAAAAGCACGAAGGATGGTGCCGTGCAACTGTTGATTTCCTACTATCGTTGCTATTGTAGTTGTACTGTTTCATTCCTCAATTATTGATTTTATACCTGAACTGTTACAGCCCCTACAGCATGCTCCCCCTCCCCCTTGACTGGTTAATTTCTGTATACCTTTATATTGCATACATATATATTGAACTGCACAGGTTTGTTTGGTAGTCCGGTCTAGCCTCGTCACTACTTCGCCGGGGTTAGGCCAGGCACTTACCAGCACATGGGGTCGGTTGTGCTGATGCTACACTCTGTGCATCTTTTTGCACAGATCACGGTGCCGGAGCAGCTTTTGGACAGCAATAGTAGATTTGGGAGCTGACTTCAGTCCAGAGACACCGAGGTAGCCTTGCTGACGTCCGCAGGCCCGGAGTTTCTTCTATCTTTACTTTAGTTTGTTATCCTTTGTACCGGAACAAACAAAACTATGTTTTTATTCAGACATTGTATTTAGCATTCTCTAGACGTTCGTGAGTTTGTGACTCCAGTTCTTGGGTAGAGTTGTATTGAACTTCCGCATTGCTTTCAGTTTATTTATATTTAAGACTTCCGCTTTTCTATTAAATGTTTCGTTGTTTTTATTAATGTCGAGGTTTGCTAAAAGAGATAATAAATAATTGGCTTGCCTAGCTCCTAATAGTAGGCGCCATCACGACTCCCGAGGGTGGGAAATCCGGGTCGTGACAAGTTGGTATCAGAGCACTAGGTTACATAGGTCTCACAACTCACGGACAAACTCGGTAGAGTCTGAGGGATCGGTACGGAGACGTCTGTATTTATCCCCCAGAGGCTACAGAGTTAGGAAAATTTCACTTTTGTTCTTTCTTGTCGTGCGATTCTGTTTCTCAAATACTGATTGTCTTTCTACTCTGTTCTTTCGCAGATGGCGAGAACACGTGCTTCCTCTTCTACCGCGCAGCAGCCCGAGCCCCCAGCAGCAGCTCCTACGAGGGGCAGAGGGCGAGGCCGAGGCCGTGCCAGAGGCCGAGGCAGGGGCAGAGCTCAGCCCCGAGCAGCAGTCCCAGAGGTGGAGCCTCATGTTGATTATGATGAGGAGGTTCCAGCCCCAGCAGCTCCGGTGGGCCCAGCTCAGGTCCCAGAGGGGTTCATAGCCACCCCAGTTCTTCAGGACGCTCTGGTCAGATTGGTAGGCTTTGTGGAGAGCGTCACTAGAGCGGGTTTGCTTCCAGTAGCACCAGCCACTTCTCAGGCTGGAGGAGGGGTTCAGACTCCTGCTACACGTACTCCGGAGCAGGTAGCTCCCCAGGCTCAGGTTCCAGTGGTTCAGCCAGCTGTGGCAGTTCAGCCGGGTATTGTGACTCAGACCGGCGATGGAGCGGCTATGTCCTCAGATGCTTTGTGGAGGCTTGATAGGTTCTCCAAGCTCTTCACCACCACATTCAGCGGTACTTCTTCAGAGGATCCACAAGACTTCTTATTTAGCTGCCATGAGATCCTTCGGACTATGGGTATTGTGGAGACCAATGGGGTCGACTTCGCCACCTTTCGACTAGCAGGATCCGCCAAGACTTGGTGGAGGGACTATTGTTTATCCAGACCAGCAGGGTCGCCATCATTGACTTGGGACCAGTTTGCAGAGTTGTTTTTGGAGAAGTTTCTCCCAGTTACTCAGCGAGAGGCTCTTCGCAGGCAGTTCGAGCGCCTCCAGCAGGGCTCTATGACAGTCACACAGTATGAGACTCGGTTCATTGATCTGGCACGCTATGCTGTTGTTATACTCCCCACCGAGAGAGAGAGGGTGCGGAGGTTTATTGATGGATTGATTCAGCCGATCCGTCTCCAGATGGCTATGGGAGCTGGTAGTGAGATTTCTTTTCAGGAGGCGGCCAATGCGGCCCGTAGAGTTGAGATGGCTCTTGCACGGGGAGGTGGTCATGGGTCAGACAAGAGACCCCGTCATGCAGGTAGATTCAGTGGTACCTCGTCTGGAGGTGGGGATTCTTATGGTAGAGGCCATCCTCCGAGGCCCTTTCAGTCAGCCCTACAGGTCTCACATGGTACTTCAGGTGGTCGTGGCTCTCAGCCGCAGTCTTCTGACCAGCAGCTTTTCAGTTCACCATCAGCACCTATCAGCGCACCACCACTCCGTTATTCTCAGCAGCCGAGGGCTTGTTACACGTGTGGCGACACGAGACATATTGCCAGGTATTGCCCTCGAGCTTCTGACAGCTCTCAGCAGCAGGGTCCTCGTCCTATGATTCAGGCATCAGGTGATCCACAGGCCGCCCAGCCAGCTAGAGGCGGGGGTAGAGGCCATAGAGGTGGAGGTAGAGATCATAGAGGTGGAGCTCGGACCGCCAGAGGTAGAGGCCAGCCAGCAGCCGATCGTCCCAGAGATATGGTTCAGGGAGGTGGGGCCCAGCCCCGGTGTTATGCTCTTCCAGCCAGGCCAGAGGCTGAGTCTTCAGATGCAGTTATTACAGGTACTATTCTGGTCTGTGATAGGGATGCTTCAGTGCTATTTGACCCTGGGTCTACGTATTCATATGTGTCGTCCTATTTTGCACCCTACCTGACTATGCCTAGTGATGCTTTGGGTATTCCTGTTTATGTATCTACACCGGTGGGTGATTCTATAGTGGTCGACCGAGTTCATCGTTCTTGTGTGGTAGTGTTTGAGGGTCTTGAGACCCGTGTTGATTTATTGCTCTTAGACATGGTGGATTTCGACGTTATATTAGGGATGGATTGGTTGTCCCCGTATCATGCTATCTTGGATTGTCACGCCAAGACCGTGACCTTGGCTTTGCCAGATTTACCCCGATTGGAGTGGAGAGGGACCCCAGGTCATGCCACCCGCAGTGTTATCTCATATGTGAAGGCTCGACGCATGGTCGAGAAGGGGTGTCTAGCTTATCTGGCGTATGTTCGCGATTCCAGCTCAGAGGTTCCTTCTATTGATTCTGTTCCTATTGTTCGGGAGTTCCCCGAGGTTTTCCCTTCAGACCTGCCGGGTATGCCGCCCGACAGGGATATTGATTTCTGTATTGATCTGGCCCCAGGCACGCAGCCCATTTCTATTCCGCCGTATCGCATGGCCCCGCCAGAGTTGAAGGAGTTAAAGGACCAGTTGCAAGATTTGCTAGAGAAGGGTTTTATCAGGCCTAGTGTTTCTCCTTGGGGTGCGCCAGTGTTATTTGTGAAGAAAAAGGATGGATCGATGAGGATGTGCATTGATTACCGGCAATTGAACAAGGTGACGATAAAGAACAAGTATCCACTGCCGAGGATTGATGATTTGTTCGACCAGCTTCAGGGTGCCAGGGTATTCTCCAAGATTGACTTGCGATCTGGCTACCATCAGTTGAGGATTAGGGCATCCGATGTCCCTAAGACGGCATTCCGCACTCGGTACGGGCATTATGAGTTTTTGGTTCATGTCATTTGGGTTGACCAATGCCACGGCAGCATTCATGGAGTTGATGAACCGAGTGTTCAGGCCATATTTGGACATGTTCGTGATAGTCTTTATTGATGATATTTTGGTGTACTCCGCAGCCAAGAGGAGAACGAGCAACACCTTAGGGTGGTTCTTCAGACTCTGAGGGATAGTCAGTTATATGCCAAGTTCTCCAAGTGTGAGTTCTGGCTGAGTTCAGTAGCATTTCTGGGTCACGTTGTATCAGCAGAGGGTATTCAGGTGGACCCGAGAAGATAGAGGCAGTCAAGAACTGGCCTCGACCAGCATCAACCATAGAGATTCGGAGTTTCTTGGGTTTAGCAGGCTACTATCGTTGGTTCGTGGAGGGGTTTTCATCTATCGCAGCCCCGATGACCAGGTTGACCCAGAAGGGTGCCCAGTTCAGATGGTCAGATGAGTGTGAGGCGAGCTTTCAGAAGCTCAAAATAGCTCTGACTACGGCACCGGTATTGGTTTGCCCACAGGCTCAGGGCCTTATACAGTCTATTGTGATGCTTCCCGTATTGGGCTTGGTGCAGTATTGATGCAGGATGGCAGAGTCATAGCCTATGCTTCAAGGCAGCTGAAGATCCACGAGAAGAATTATCCGGTTCATGATCTAGAGTTGGAAGCCATTGTTCATGCTCTGAAGATTTGGAGGCATTATCTATATGGTGTGACGTGTGAGGTGTAAACTGATCACAAGAGTCTTCAGTACTTGTTCAAGCAAAAGGAGTTGAATTTGAGGCAGAGGAGGTGGTTGGAGTTGCTGAAAGATTATGATGTTACTATTTTGTATCACCCGGGGAGGGCCAATGTGGTGGCCGATGCATTGAGTAGGAAGTCCGCTAGCATGGGTAGTCTTGCTTATATTCCGGTCAGCCATAGACCGCTTGCTTTGGATATTCAGGCTTTGGCCAATCGATTTGTAAGGTTGGACATTTCTGAGCCTAGCAGAGTGTTAGCTTGCACGGTTGCTCGTTCTTCATTATTGGAGTGTATCCGAGATCGGCAGTTTGATGATCCCCATTTGTGTGTCCTGAGAGACACGGTGCAACGTGGAGGTGCTAAGAAGGTGACCTTGGATGATGATGGTGTCTTGAGACTGCAGGGGCGAGTTTGTGTTCCCAATGTTGATGGGATTCGAGAGTTGATCTTAGCGGAGGCCCATAGTTCCCGGTATTCTATTCACCCGGGCGCCGCAAAGATGTATCAGGACTTGCGGCAGCATTATTGGTGGCGTAGGATGAAGAAGGATATTGTTGCATATGTGGCTCGATGTTTGAACTGTCAGCAGGATAAGTACGAGCATCAGAGGCCTGGTGGACTGTTTTAGAGGATTGAGCTTCCCGAGTGGAAGTGGGAGAGGATTACTATGGATTTTGTTGCTGGACTCCCGTTGACCCGGAAGAAGTTTGATGCGATTTGGGTCATTGTTGATAGGCTGACCAAGTCAGCGCATTTTGTTCCTGTTGCAACCACTTATTCATCCGAGAGGTTAGCTGAGATCTACATCAGAGAGATTGTTCGCCTTCATGGGGTGCCGGTATCTATCATTTCGGACCGGGGTACGCAGTTTACCTCGCACTTCAGGAGTGCAGTCCAGCGAGAGTTGGGCACCCAGGTTGAGTTGAGCACAGCATTCCATCCTCAGACGGACGGACAGTCCGAGCGGACTATTCAGATATTGGAGGACATGCTCCGAGCTTGTGTTATTGATTTTGGAGGTTCGTGGGATCAGTTCTTGCCTTTAGCGGAGTTTGCCCACAACAACAGCTACCAGTCCAGCATCCAGATGGCTCCTTATGAGGCGTTGTATGGTAGGCGATGTCGGTCCCCAGTGGGATGGTTTGAGCTGGGGGAGGCTCGGTTGTTGGGTACAGATTTAGTTCAGGAGGCCTTGGATAAGGTCAAGATCATTCAGGACAGGCTTCGTTCGGCTCAGTCGCGGCAAAAGAGTTATGCAGATCGTAAGGTTCGAGGTGTAGCTTTCATGGTTGGTGAGCGAGTATTGCTCCGAGTGTCGCCTATGAAGGGCGTGATGAGATTTGGGAAGAAGGGCAAGCTTAGCCCTAGGTTCATTGGCCCATTTGAGATTCTCGACTGTGTGGGAGAGGTGGCTTATAGGCTTGCCTTGCCGCCTAGCTTGTCCGCCGTGCATCCAGTTTTTCATGTGTCCATGCTTCGGAGGTATCACGGCGATCCAGCCCACGTGTTAGATTTCAGCACTGTCCAGTTGGACAAGGATCTGTCTTATGAGGAGGAGCCGGTGGCTATTCTAGACCGGCAGGTTCGACAGTTGAGATCGAAGAGTTTTCCTTCAGTACGAGTTCAGTGGAGAGGTCAGCCCCCTAAGGCATCGACCTGGGAGTCCGAGTCCGATATGCGGAGCCGTTATCCTCATCTATTTCCCGACTCAGGTACTTCTTTCTTTTGTCCGTTCGAGGACGAACGGTTGTTTTAGAGGTGGAG
>NW_017678741.1:14086-15032 GCF_001879085.1 Nicotiana attenuata
AGTAAACGACGTTTGTACTCTATTCATATTTTATTGATATAGTTCTTATCATTTTCATATTTGCTTATTTTATGATAGATTTTACTATGTGGCTAGATAAAATTATATTCCATTCCTGATGTGAATCAGACCATTTGTGATAAACATTATATAAGGATAAGACGGTGGGTTCAAGTCCCAACGCACCATGAGGGTAAGACATCGGATTTTGAGTCCTGATGATCCATGATTGTAAAAGTTGGGTTCGAGTCCCAACTCATTATCTTTTAACATGTTTTTATATGGGTCAAGCATTGGGTTTGAGCTCCAATGCACCATATGGATGACATAGTGATGACTAACGAAAAATAATATATTTTTCATGAAAAAGCATGAATCTTGACCCACTTGATTTGCACTATTCTTGAAGTGAATGTGGTAGCAATGCATAATAAGTAAATGAAGATAAGTGGTTGACCAATGAACATGGGCGTGTCATTGATCAAATAATAATAGTCATCATTATGGTAATTGTAAAAAATGGGAACAATAAGGGTTCTCGAAGTAATCCTTCAATAGATGAAGGAAATATTTACCATCAAATTTGTATGAAAAAATTATAAAGCACGTCGTGATAATTATACTCCATTCTTTGAAGAGAATGTAACTTGTGCATTGAGAATGCAGATTCATTCCTGAAGGTAAATGTAACAATATGTGATTACATGAATATGTCATTGGTCGCGTACATGTGGTACGCCAAAAATAATTTGACATGCCTTATAAAAAGTTATTAAGGGCAAAAGTAAAGCAAGAAATGATTTTGCTTATGATGATTTTGACCATGACAATTATTATGATATGATTTTCTCCGTGAAGGAGACATTCACCATATGGATGGTGTGACAAAAGATCTTGTAGTACAAAATTAATTACGAGCTCCGGAAGAGCTAATTTGTTACTACCC
>NW_017678741.1:19413-20127 GCF_001879085.1 Nicotiana attenuata
AGGACTTTTAAGATCGATGGCCTAATCTAATTAGATGCAACATTTTTATGCTGATAATTGACAAAGTGATATCATTATGTTTTACTAGCCTATTTTGACATCATCTGTATTAAAACAGAATATGCTAGCAATAGTTATTACTTAAGATTATTTGTTTTTCTAAGTTAAGTATATTTAGTTATGTGTTTCAATTCTTGTGTGTATTTTATTTAATCATCATGTATTAGTTTACAGTAATGCATCACATAGTAATAACGCTACATGGTGACTCTCTTATTGACATGTTTATACATAGGATACTAGTAAACGAGTTTGTACTCTATCATATTTTTATTGATAATAGTTCTTATCATTTCTATTTTGCTTATTTTTATGATAGATTTTACTATGTGGCTAGATAAAATTATATTCCATTCCTGATGTGAATCAGACCATTTGTGATAAACATTATATAAGGATAAGACGGTGGGTTCAAGTCCCAACGCACCATGAGGGTAAGACATCGGATTTTGAGTCCTGATGATCCATGATTGTAAAAGTTGGGTTCGAGTCCCAACTCATTATCTTTTAACATGTTTTTATATGGGTCAAGCATTGGGTTTGAGCTCCAATGCACCATATGGATGACATAGTGATGACTAACGAAAAAATAATAATATTTTTACATGAAAAAAGCATGAATCTTAGACCCACTTGATTTGCACTATCTTGAAG
>NW_017678742.1:0-1448 GCF_001879085.1 Nicotiana attenuata
AGGAGGTGTGACAGCTCTGGCGACTCTGCTGGGGAGGAGAACCCAGAATCTCTGGTTCAGGGTTCAGAATTCGAGCTTAGATGAATTGTTATATTTTGGCTTTATCTGTTATCTGATTTTATTACATGCTTGGGCCTAATGTGCTAAATGATGTTTTTACCGCTTTGATATTATCTGAACTGTATATAAACTGCTACGAAACCCTTCTCTTCTCATCTTCTGGGATGTGCTCGCTGGTCGAGACTCCCTATTCTGTTAGTGTCATACCTTGAAATAAGAAAGAGGCTCGGACAAGTTACTAAGCCGGATGGCCTTTTGGTTCCCGGTACGTAGCCCCCTCCTCGGCTCGAATTGTCCGCCCGGGTACACAGTCTAGAACACATACCCAGGTTTTGAACTTAGAATAACTCAGCCTCATGCCGGATCCCTAGTAGGAATGTTTGTTTGCATCATGTGCAATTGACTTTGGAGACTCAACACAGGGGTTGGGTCTGTCTAGGACAGGTGTACCCGAAATGAAAATACCAGATGCATCTTACTTGCTACTTGTGCATTCATTTGTTTCGGATTTGCATGTTGACCGGTTTATGAATGATTAAAGGAGAGTTGGAAAAGAAAAATCAATGTGAGGGCTCAGAGAGATAATTATTTGTTTTGAAAAATCAGTGTCCAAAACATATACTGAAACTCTGCTAAAATTTTGACAAAAATTTTCTTTTTTCCTTTTTGAAAAATAGTTGGTTTTTATTTTCGTCAAATCTGCCCGAACTACGCCAGTTTGATTCTCACAGGGCGTGGGATACGTAGGCAACCCTCATCGAGTCCAACTTCCCTTTTGCAAAACTAGCCCAAAAAGAGCCAAATTTTATTTTTATAGTAAATAAGTAAGGTGATGCCATTCTTGTCAAAATAGTCGAATGTCCCCAAAAGGACGCCGGAAGGCTGTTTTTGCAAGAACAACCGCCTTTGGTCTCTTTTTCAATTTTTGGCTGGTTAGCAAGCACAGTCTTAAAATCTTCTCCCCGAAAGTGCTGAAAGGCCGTATCTGCAAAGCCGGGTTTTTATTTTTGAAATGAAAATTTGAAAAAAAAGAAGAAAAATAGTGTTAACCTTGTTTTCGAGTCAAATGAGTCATGATTTTGCTTAATCACCCTAATAAATGTGCAGAATGAGCACGAGTCAAAATTTGCCAATAATAGTCATGAACAAGATCCCTTTGGAGTTATATATGTGGTGGGAAGATCTGGGTAAATCAGGGCAAGATAGGGTCAATCTCTACTTGGGAGGTCTTACCGGGTTATTGAAGATCAGGCCAAGAGGAGACATCATAAAAGCGTTGGTTACATTCTGGGACCCGGCCCACAACGTGTTTTATTTCTCAGATTTTGAACTCACCCCAACTTTGGAACGAAATAGCCGGATATATTGGGAGCGCTGAGATTTCCTCT
>NW_017678742.1:4704-14516 GCF_001879085.1 Nicotiana attenuata
GTTAAGAACAATGTGATAGAGACTTGTGAAGGTCCTAGTATGGTTGATGCAGAAGTCAGTGGCTAAGATGTTGAGTTTGGTGATCGGAAAGACGCTCTTTTCTTGGTTAGCCAGGGAGGAGTTTTGGTGGTCTATTTTGTTGTCATTTCTGTTGTCCGGGTTATTTCAAGGGTTGTAATCCGGATATGGTCTTGTGACTCA
The DNA here is from genome assembly GCF_001879085.1 of Nicotiana attenuata. Lineage (NCBI taxonomy): Eukaryota > Viridiplantae > Streptophyta > Magnoliopsida > Solanales > Solanaceae > Nicotiana > Nicotiana attenuata. The sequence goes on from NW_017678742.1 coordinate 4,906, forward strand.
AACTTTTCTATCCTTTTATTTTGCCTAGTTCCTTTAGTCGTAGCAACTCATTTAGTGTTACTTAGTTTTGTTCCAGGATTGTACCCCAGTTTGTTTTACTTGTTCTGTTGTTCGAACCGTTTCACCGTCTGTCTAATGCAATTTCCTGTCTTTTGTTATTTCCAGTCATTCTTTGTTTAGTTCTCTTCTATCCTTTCATTTTGTCTTTTGTCTAACACTGGTTCTAGTGACATGACGTGCATGCAAAATTCTCAGCCTGGTCTTAAAAAGTCAGTCTAGTCATGAAGCAATGGAACAATTTTGAAGATGATGGGGACATTTGAGGGAAATAAGTAAAGGCATCTTGAGATCACTTCAAGCCCGAATTGTGTGAAACTGGGGCAGATAGAACACAAAGAAACCCTATTGAAATGCATCATGCCGCATCGGGTTGAAGCTAAAGGCAAGTTTGGCAAATTGACAGGGGCCGTTCGTGGTAATGAGAGTGAGAGTGTTGTCCAATTAGTGCTTTGTATTTAACAGATGTAGAAGGCAAATGGGTGGATATGGCTATCAATTCTAATGCAGTCAAAAGATATTATGTATGATTCCTTTGGTTAAATTGTGTTTGTTTGTACTTGGCATGTTTTGAATATTGGAATGACGAAGGCATTTTGTTCTGCTATCTAAACACTCTATCCTTTGTTACCCCTTTGAGCCTTATTTATTTCTTTCATACCCCTCTTTCGAAATCAGTAACAAAAATCAGAAACACAAGCATGAAAGATAAGTAAAGGAAAAAGAGAAAAGAAAAAGAATGAAAAAAGAGAGAAGAAAAAAAAAGGAAAAAAAAAGAAAAAGAAAAAGAGAAGAAAAAGAAAAAGGAAAAAACAACAAAACAACAAAGAGAAAAGGAAGAAAGAAAAGAAAAGAAGAGAAAGAGGAAGAAAAAGAAAAGAAAAATCACAGCAACAAAGTAATTTCTATGTCATGAACTACGTTCGACCTGATTCCTTTTAAGGATACGTAGGCAGCCTCACGGTTCGGTCCCATCAAAATAAAAATCCAAAAGTCCCCAAGCAAGAAACTGGGGCAGAAGTTGTGGCTGTTATAAGAAATCTGATTCCGAAAGTTGTAATTTTGAACCCATTTGAATTGTTTCGAGCCTTTTGATACCCTTTCTTTCTAACCTCATCCAAAAGCCCACATTACGGTCCAAAGAAAGACCTTCCGATTAGTCTTCGAGAGATGCCAAGGCGAGCAACTACAGGTGAACCATATCAGGGGCAACACTCCGGTCCAAATAAGGGAAATGAAAAATGAGAAAGTCTTATTGATGAAAGCCCTCACGGGTACCGCAAGGCGATGAAAGCTGAGAGAAATAAAAAATGAGAGAGTCTTATTGGTGAAAACCTTCACGGGCACCATAAGGCGACGGTGAGTTGAGAGAAAGACCAAAATGAGAGAGGCTTGATGGTGAAAACCCTTCGGGCACTACAAGTCGAATAAGGATTGTGAATCAGATCGGATAAGCGGAGCATTGAAGCCCAGTTTCACGGCAAAAACGTACAACAAGAGCTGAACATCAGATTTGCTTAACAGAATAGGCCGCAGGTGCATGTCATGGTCATTAGAGTTGGTATCCACATCCGATAGGTTTCTACTTTGTAGTTTTCTTGTTAGGAATCATCTCTTTCCATAGTCCTCTACTTTGTTCCTTTTGTCTTGTTTTCTTCCTCTTCCTGAGTCTGTTTGGTCAAAACAAGTGAGAATGACTTCAAAATTTGCCACCAGCTTTCCAATTGCACGAAACGGGATCTGGTTAGCACATCAAAGCGTCATAAGTCCGGAAAGAACAACAAGCACACTGAGCTGGTAACAATCAACATGCTTTGGGATTCGTGTGAAATACAAAGTCTTGGTATATATCAATTCATGGACAATGCAACAGAAGGAGGGCTAGGGTGAATGGATCAAAGGTATTTTCTGTGATAAGATTGACAGAAAGGGTGGTAAACTAGCGACAAGCAAGATCTTCCAAGAAGAAATCGAAGTTATCATGGCTAGCGATGGAGCAACAGACCTCAAGTCTAGGGCCAGTGGTTTAAGTCAAGAAGGAACAGCATATGCACCGAGTGGGTAGCATTTGACGTGTTTTGAAATTCATGTGAAACACAAAGGTTGGTAAATGTTTATTTACGAGCAATGCAACAGATAGTGGTTATTGGGTTTGAACGGTGAAGAGGTATCTTCTGTGTTAAGGGTAACAAAGAAAGTGGTTAGTCAATAAACAAGCAAGGTCTTCGAGTGAGAATCAGTTATCATGGCAAGTGAAGGAACAATAGACCTCAAGGCCAGAGCCAACGGTTTAAGTCAAGAAAGAACAACATGCGCAATGAGTGGGTGGCAATTGTCGTGCTTTGAGATTCATGTGAGACACAAGGGCTTGGTAAATGTCAGGTCATGAGCAATGCAACAGATAGGGGGTATTGGGTCTGAACAGAGAAGAGGTATTTTCTGGGATAAGGGTGACAGAGAAAGGGGCTAGTCAATAAACAAGCAAGGTTTTTTGAGTTGAAATCAAAGTTATCATGGGAAGTGAAGGAGCAATCGCCCTCAAAGTCACGGCCACAAACCAACTACCATATTTTTTAAACTGACAAGATTTTTCTTTGATTTGAAACAGGGGCAGAAAATCGCGTTTGTTTTGGAGAAACCCACCGTAAGGAAAGGCGAGCATCAGACAGGTTTGACCGTAAAGTCTCAGGACCCTCCTGGAAATGGGACCTAGTCTAAAATTCAAAACAATCATGAGTAGCAAAATCTAGCATAAATGTACCCCAAAGGAATATAAGTTAGTTCCAAAGTTTGCATGTTTGAGATAGGATTCAAGTAGGAGTTTTCAGGACCATCCTGAATAATGAGACCTAGCTTTAAAGATTTTCATTAGATAACAAGATTTAGCAGAAGTCATACCTTTAGAAGATATAGTTTATCTTTAAAACTGTCGTTGGGGTTTAGCTTTCAAATTCGTAGAATATTTGGTAACATGATTCAGTTTAGCACTCACATATGTGCCCAGCTACCAAACTGGGTGTCACGACCCAAACTCCGGTCGTGATGGCGCCCAACACGCTACTAGGCAAGCCCGACAATTTAACAACCTTAACCTTTTTTATACCGTTCAGGATTTATTTAACTCAAATAACTACTAAGTCACAATACTGAACACTGAAATATAATTTAAAACCTGCGGAAGCCCAAGTAAAAATACTACCACTACACAGCCCAAAGAATCCGGTGTCACGAGTCTGAGCCTCTAATACATGAGTATCAACCTACTACATATCTTTCTCTAGAGATGCGGAAATAAAATAAATAAGATAGAAGGAAGATCAGGACTGCGAACGTCAAATGCAGCTATCTTGAAACTCCCAAATATGATGCTAGGCAGAGAAAAGTCTCACTCAGCCTCAGTGGGTACACCTGAATCTGCACACAGGGTGCAGGGAGTAAAGTGAGTACTTCCAATCCAGAGAGTAATAAACATAAATAAGGGTTGAGAGTAAGAAATCCTGGACAGGTACAAAGTAAGCTATAATTACAGCAGTTCAATCTAAATAATATCAATTCAATAAACCAATGAAAACAATTATAGAAATATCACAACAGATAAATAAGTAAATGACAATCAAGTATGCAATGCAACACATAAACCGGTACTCTCCAGTACCCGCTGCGGCCGTGCAGCCTGCTCCATTTATTTAACGTCGACAGCGCTCACTGGGGGTGTGCAGACTCCGGGAGGGGCCCCTTACGGCCCAAGCGCAATAATAAACAATCTCGTGGCATCAAACAGGCCCTTGGCCTCATATCAAGATCATTATTATACCACTGTGGCATGCAGCCCGATCCCATACTCAGTCCAAATTCACATGATAGTATAAAAATATTCAGCCCAAACTTCATTTAAAAATAATAATTTAGTTTCAAGTTTAAGAAAGGTGGCTGCGTTTCCAAACAATTTATTAAATGCCAGGACTGAGTTTAATATTTAGAAACATGGTAAGAAACCATTTAAAACAATCCCTGAAGGATTCAAGTAGTTGGCACAAAGCCCAAATATAACAATTTAATCCATTTTTATAAGGATATCACAAAACTACAATCAATTAGGTAGTAATTTTATTAAGCGGGACGGACCAAGTCACAATCCCCGATGGTGCTCTACCCCACGCCCGTTATCCGGCGTGCAAGTCACCTCACATAGCACTACGATGTGCAAATTCGGGGTTTCAAACCCTCAACACAGCATTTACATTTATTACTAACCTCAAGTTGGCCAAAGTCTTAGCTTGCTACGCCTTTCCCTTTCGAATTCACCTCCTCGCGCGTCGAATCTGACCAAAACCATAACGAATACGTCACAATATGCTAAGGGAATATAACCCAATCGAAAAGACTCGAAAAACATCGAAAATCACGAAGTTGGCAAAACCCGAGCCCCGGGCCCACATCTCGAAAAATTACAAAATTCACATCATCGGATTCCTCGTCTCGCCACGAGTCTATACATATCAAATTTACCAAAATCGGAGTCCAAATGACCCTTCAAATTCTCTTTTTTGTTCTCTTAGGTTTCAAGCCCTAAACCACCATTTTTGACCTTATTTCTTTGAGTTTTCAGCCTAATTTCATGTATTTGCATGATAAAATTGTGTTCTAAGTCCAAGAATGCTTACCTGATCGAAGTCCTTGAATTTCCTCTTCAAAATCGCTCAAGAACACCCCAAGTCCGAAGTTAAAATATGTGTTCTGTAAAAATTTCGCGAAGGGATTAAAAACCATCTTCTGAGCAGTTGTTTCCGCTTCTGTGGTGCCTTTGTCGCTTCTGCAACAACCGCATCTGCGGTCATTTTCCGCTTCTGCGGAATTTCATTTAAAAATCCAAGGCCGCTTCTGCGACATAATGTCCGCTTCTGCGGAACTAACTCTCCAGCACAAAAATCGCTTCTGCGTTCGCCTGTCCGCTTCTGCGGACTCGCTTAAGCGGAAAAGGTTCCGCTTCTGCGAAACTACCCTACCAGGCCATAAGCCGCTTTTGCGACCCTCCTCACGCTTCTGCGGACCGCTTCTGCGGTCCATATTTTCCGCAGAAGGCGAAAATATCAGGTTCGTCAGCTGCAACCTGAAATTCCTCAACTCAAATTTCACCCGTTAGCCATCCGAAAATCACCCCGAGGCCCCGGACCTTCAACCAAAGGTTACCAACAGATCTTAAAAACATTATTCAAACTTGCTCCAATCATCAAAACACCTCAAAACACGCTTAAAACATCATTTTTCATCGAATTCAAGCCTAAGTTCTTCCAAAAACTTCCGAACACGCATTCAATCAAAAACCCAACCAAAACACCTACCGAATTGACCTGAAAATTTTGCACACACATCCCAAATCACCTAACGAAGCATACTGAAACTCTCGAAATTCCATTCCGAACCCCCGGATCAAAATCTCACCTATCGACCGGAATTCGCCAAAATCTTAAAACTTTGCGCAATTCAAGCTATTTACTCCTGGACTCAAAATCACTTTGATCACACTCCTAAGTCAAAATCATCCCCCGAAGCTAACCAAATCATCGGGAATTCAAATCGGAGCCCTCTAACACAAAAAGTCAACATCCGGTTGACTTTTCAACTTAAGCCTTCATAAAAGGAGGACAAAGTGTCTTCATTTCTTATCAAGAACCAATTTCCAAAACCAACTCTACACATCAGAATAGCTGAAACGAAACTATGAAGACAGCAAACATGTGGGACACGGGGCGGTAACTCACGTGACGACGGGTCGGGTCGTTCACACTGGCAGAAATTTTAGTTATTTTGTCTAATTTTTTGAAAAGTCAGGTATCCCACTTGTGAGAAACAGGAGAAGAAGTTCAAGTTTTTAGCAGTCAGGCGCCACCTGGAGAGCACGGGAATACATTCAAGTCAGCAGTCAAGGCGCACCACCGTGGAGAGCACGGGAATCCAATTTCAAATTCAGCAATTCAGGCGGCCCACCTGGAGAGCAAGGGAATACAATCAAGTTTCAGCAATCAACCACCCACCTGGGAGAAAGGATGCAACTCAAGTCTACAGCAATCACAGGCGCCCCCGCTGGGAGAGCTAAGGCCAAACAATTCAAGAGTTTCAGCAATCAGGCGCCCACCTGGAGAGCAAAGGAGTTACAGTTCGAAGATCTAGCTTTCAATTCTTAGTAATATTTTGGTAAAATGATTCTAGTTACACCTCACACTATGTACCCAGCCTACCAAGCTGGAGAGCAAAAATTTTTTTTTTCTTGCTTTTGTCTATTTTGTTGAAGATCAGGGCCCACCTGGAGAGCCGGGAATGACATTTCAGGTTTCAGCAGTTCAGGCCCACACCTGAAGGAGCACGGGAATACATTTTCCAAGCTTCAGCAATCAGGCGATCCAACCTAGAGGCAAAGGGAATTACAGTTCAAGTTTCAAGCAGATCAGGCGACCACATGTGAGAGCAAGGGAATACAATTCGTTTCAGGCATCAGGGCTCTCACCTGGAGAGCAAGGGGAAATACAGTTCAAGTTTCGCAATCAGGCGCACACCTGGAGAGCAAGGAATAACAATTTCAAGTTTCAGCAATCAGGCGCCACCTGGAGGAGCAAGGGAGTTACAGTTCATAGATCTAGCCTTTCAAATTCTTAGTATATATTTGTAGAAATGATTCAGTTACCACATCACTATGTTGCCCACCTACCAAACTGGGGCAGAAAAATTTGTCTTTGTTTGTCTATTTTTTGTTTGAAATCAGCGGGTACCACTTGGAGAACAGGAGACAGCAATTCAAGTTTAGCAAGTCAGGGGCCCACGCTGACGAGAGCAAGGGAATACAGTTCAAGTTTCAGCAATCAGGCGCCCACCTGGAGAGCAAGGGAAGTACAATTCAAGTGTTCAGCAATCAGGCGCACCACTTAGGAAGAGCAAGGGAATACAATTCCAGTTTCAAGCAATCAAGGCGCCCACCTGCGAGAGCAAGGATGTACATTCAAGTTTCAGCTTTTCAAGTCACCTTTCGATATTTGGTTAACATGATTCAGCTATACACTTCACATATGTGCCCAGCTAGTCAAACTAGGGCATTAAATATTGATTCTTTTGTTTTTGTCTATTTTGTTGCAATCAGGCGCCCCACCTGGAGTGCAGGGAAATAACAAATTCAACGTTCAGCAGTCAGGAGCCCACCTGGAGAGCACGGGAATACATTTCAAGTTCGGCAATTCAAGGCGCCCATCTAGTGCGATGAAGCATGCGGGAATAGCATTCAAGTTCAGCAATCAGGCCGCCCCACCTGGATAGCACGGGAATACATTCATGTTCAAACAGTCAGGACAGCCACCTGGAGAGCACAGGAATACATTCAAGTCAGCAATCAGGCGTCGCCCTGAAGAAAGGGAAAACATCTCAGATTACAGGTTCAGTCGAGGCAACAAAGGGTCCCACCGGGAGAATACAAGTCAACACACGGCAACAAAGAACCAACAAGAGCACGTTTTGAGAGATTAGATTGAATTTCTTGTACATATCATGATCCATAATTAGTCTGAGCTTTTTTTTTATTTTATCATTTGGTTGTAATAAGGGGTTCAGTAGCAAGCAACAACAACTAACGAAACAACAACAGTGATACAGTCACAGCTTCATGGTAGTCCCCAGCTACCAAAAATTCCTAAACTACACTGACCTGATTCCTTTATAGCCAAGGATATGTAGGCAACCTCAGAAGCAGGGTGCGGTCAACTCTTTCAAAAAATGCTTCCCATGGAGTATTCAAACGGGCAAAAATCGCTCGTATCCGCTCACTTTATCTTTACCAGTAAACTCTTCGTGTTTTCGAGCAAAGAGGGGCATCTGTGAGCACGTTATTTTTTGCCCTATATAAATTACTCCCACAAATTCAAAACAAAACAATTTTTCCCATTGTTTGCAATTTTGTGGATTTTGTGGCATTTTCCTGTCAATTATTTGCATTTGTCTGTGCATATTTATTTTATTTAATTAATGAAAAATACAAAAAATATGTTGCATGTGCATTTAGGATTTAACTTTGTATTTTAAGAATTAATTAGTAATTAAGTTATTTTATAAAAAAGGAAAATCACAAAAATAGTTTAATTTGCACCTTTAATTTTAACTCTGATTTTGAGTAGTTTTTCTTTTAATTTGTTTTTAATTAATTGTGATAATTACCATTTAGGTTTAATTAGTATTTTTTAGTTAATTAGGTTCTAGGAATTAATATAGGTTTTAATTTAATTTTGAGAAAAGAAAAGAAAAGAAAAACAAAAAAGAAGAAAGAGAGTTAATTTAAAAAAAAAAAGAATTGAGAAATGAAGAAAGTTGGGCTGTTTTGTTTCAAGCTGTCTAAGCCCAAAGTGAATTCCCTCCAATACCCGCCCAAATACCCCAGAACCGGCCCAAAACCCGCCCCATTACCCATTCCGTCTCCCCATAAGACCAAACGACACCGTCCCGACCTAGAATCAATCTGAACCGTCTATGTTATCTAATCTAACGGCTGGAAAGTGGTTTGGACTTAATATATAACTGTCTTAATTCCCCGCTATCCCCCCCCCCCTTCTCTCATCTCCCTCAGACCTCACCCCTTCAGAGACACGGATGTCAACCCTAGCCGCCCCATTCCCACCACCTAGAAGCCCGGCGGTGGCGTGCCCAATCAACCCCAAGTTGATACCAGACAACCCCTACACCTCCCTCATCTCATATCCCACTTCAATTTCTTTCAAAATACCTTAGAAGTCCGTGAGTTTCAGATCTAAAATAGGCCGAAAATGTCAAGCTCTGTTTCTTCGCTTTTCTTCGTTACTATTTGGCGAGGTTTGAGTCAAAACTAGCATTAGTTAATGGCTTCGGTAGAAGCCATTGATTAATGCAAGTGTTGATTCCTCACCGATTCTCTGGATTCCGGCCGGGGCTCCTGTCTCCATGGATCGTTTTGATCCGAATGGTGTAAGCGGGTATTCATTTTCCATTTGTCATACTTTGTTCTTCAGTTTGTATGGATTCTATCCTCTTCTCCTCATTTCTTTTTTTAACAAATTCTTTTGATTGCATGGTTAGTTTCTTAGCATATTCTGTTAATTAGTTAGTTAATTTTCCTCCCTTTTCGTGTTTGTTCTGGGTTAAGCATTTCCAGTCCTTTTAAGTTTTGGTCAAGCCCGTTAACTTTGTAGACTCAGAATTTGTTCAGTAAAGATAAAGGCCCAGAAAGGAAAGTTCAATTGGTCTTTACAAGACGGATTTGGGCTAGGCATTTGGGTCAAATCTGACCCATGGTTGTTAGGGTAATTAACCGAGTCTTTAAGGGTAGTTCAGGGTTTTTAGGGTAAGCAATCTCTTGGTAACAGATTGAGAAGCTTCTAGGAAGCTGGGTGGGGGGTTCAAATTGAACTTCAGACTTTTAATTAAGGCTAGCTAAGCAAAAACGAAAATTGAAAAAGGGCCTAAATGGCAAAAAATCTGACTCTTAGGTCTGCCCTATTTTCTTGCCTATAAAGGCATCTCTATCTTGCCTTTTCAAGGGAGAA
>NW_017678742.1:19042-20118 GCF_001879085.1 Nicotiana attenuata
TATGAACTGTGGAGTGGAATACCTGGCTGCCAAATCTGGGTATTGGACCCCCCTGCTTATCTTTAGCAAATCTAGAAACTTATGCGGAGTGACCGCTCTTGGAGCGACCAAATATTTGTGTCTCAGAGCTTCAGTACTCCCAATATACCCGGCCATCTCTTCCAGAGTGGGTGTGAGCTCAAAGTCCGAGAAATGAAACACGTTGTGGGCCGGATCCCAAAATGTAACCAATGTTTTTATTATGTCTCCTCTAGGCCTGATCTTCAATAACCCGGTGAGACCCCCCAAGTATTGGTTGACGACATCTCGTCCTGATTTTCCCAGATCTTCCCACCACATGTACAGTTCCGAAGGAATCTTGGTCATGACTTTCATTGGCAAGTTCTGACTCGTGCTCATTCTGCACATTTAGATTAGGGTGATTGGTTTACACACAAAGTGAATCTCATTTGAAAAACTGACAAAAGGGGTTATTTTTGCAAAAATCAAGAAATTAGAGCCACCCTTGCGAATACGGCCCTTCAGCACTTTGACATGGAAGTTTTTAGGGCTGTGCTCGCTAGGTGGCCAAAAATTCGACAAAAACACAGTCAGCGGTTATCTTGCAAAAACAGCTCTCCGGCGTCCTGTCGGGACATTCGGCTATTTAGACAAGAACGACATCACTCACTTTATTTACGACAAGATGACGACGCTTCATATTTTTTCAAAATTTTTCAAAAGCAAGGCTGGACCCGATGAGGGTTGCCTACGTATCCCACATCCGGTGAGAATCAAACCCGCGTAGTTCGGCCAATTTTGACACAACTGAAGAGGACACAATATTAATTTTTGAAATAACTCTCTTTTTTTTCTGTTTTTTTTTTTGGAAAAAAAATTGGCAAAGTTTCGGAACATTTTCAAATACCGAGGATTTTTCAAAATTGGGCTTTATTTCCTTCCCTACGTCACTCTTGGTTTTTTCTTTGCTCTATTTTTCCTAGCCGGTCTGCATGCAAGCCGAAACAAATAAATGTTCACATAGCACATAGGATGCATCAGGATGGTCTGTTATTTTGGGGTACACCTGTCCTAGA
>NW_017678743.1:0-1441 GCF_001879085.1 Nicotiana attenuata
TTGACGAAAAACGACTGGCAGCGGTATGTCATGGTCAGTTATACCAACAGAGAATGGCTAGAGCATATAACAGAAGGTGCGCCCACGAAGTTTGAAGCAGGGCAGTTGGTGCTGAGACGTATCCTACCTCATTGGGCTGAGGCAAAAGGAAAGTTCGCCCCAAACTGGCAGGGGCCATTTGTTGTAACCAGAGTGTTGTCCAATGGCGCTTTATATTTGACAGATGTGGAAGGAAAATGTGTAGAAATGGCTATCAATTCTGATGCAGTCAAGAGATATTATGTATGATTTCTTTGTCTTTGTGTACTTGATTGTATTTGACATATTTTGAGATTGAAATGACGAAGGCATTTTGTTCTGCTATCTAAACACTTTATCCCTCGTTACCCCTTTTGAGCTTTAAACATTTTCTTTCATACCCCTCTTTCGGAATCAATAATCAAGCTCGTAAGGCCGAGCAAAGAAGGAAATGGAGATGCAAGAGAAAAACCGAAACAAAAGAAAGAAGAAAAGGAAAAGGAAGAGAAAAGAACTAAAAAAAGGGAAGAAAAAAAAAAGGAAAAAAAAAAGGAAAAAAAAAAAAAGAAAAAAGGAAAAGAAAAACAAGGGGAAAATGGAACAAAGACAGACCGTAACAATAAACGTAGTCGTTTGAACTACGTTTGACTTGATCCCGAAAGGGTACGTAGGCAGCCTCACTGAGGTTCAGTCATAACAAAAGAAAATCCAAATAATCCCCGGAAGGAAACTGGGGCAGAAGTTATGTTGTTGCATAAGATATGATTCCGAAAGTTGTAATATTTGACCCACGTTGGAACTATTTTGAGCTTCTATACCTTTCTTTATAAACCCATCCAAAAGCCACATTACGGTCCAAAGAAAGACCTTCTGATCAATCTTAAGAAATGTCAATACAAGCAGGTAAAGTGATTTTGTTGGGGACAACACTCTGGTGCCAGAAGGAAAATGATGAAATGAGAGAGTCTTATTGGTGAAAACCCTCACAGGCACCGTAAGGCGAAGCGAGTTTGAGAGATATTAAAAATGAGAGAGTCTTATTGGTGAAAACCCTCACGGGCACCGTAAGGCGAAGTGAGTTTGAGAGAATTAAAAAATAAGAGAGTCTTATTGGTGAAAACCTTCATGGGCATCATAAGGCGAACATGAGTCTTCGGATGTGCAAATAAGGAAGTCCGTGGTTGAAAGGTGTTTGAAACATGGTGAAAAGCAGGGTTTAGGTTTTGTTGAAAATCGGGCGTAAAAATACGGGGCAACAAATGGGCAACTAATGATTGATTGGATGAACAGACTAGGCTGGGATCCGAAGTGCATGGCGCGATCAACGGAATCAGCCTTTCGCTCAGATAAGCTTTGTCCTTTTCTCTTCATTATCATTCATTCACTTCCAGAGTTTTATATCCTCAGAACCCTCGAGTTTGTT
>NW_017678743.1:6302-20114 GCF_001879085.1 Nicotiana attenuata
TTTAACCTCTCCCTGGGCTGCTGTTACAAACTGTCATCGCTACTGATCTCCTCCTATTCTTGTTTGCAATTATCAGGTACACATTGATCTACCCTACTGTAATGCTGAGTTGAAATGAATGCAAGTATTCACCTGTATGCTGTTTGGACTGTGGGTGTACTGTTAGGCATTGATTTAACTTATAGCACATTATCACTTCGTTTTGTACGTGTATAAGCCCTGGATTGTATAAGTAAACTGTTTAGCCTAATGGTTTGGGACTGTTCTGAGATACTTTATCATGTTTCACTGTAATAGATATGGACTGTATCGAATATGTAAAGAGACTGTTAAACTATCATGCTAACGTTTGCTCGGCTAAATATTAGTCTTAGTCTAATATAGTTTGTTTAATCATGTTAGCTTGACATGTTAACGTCGTAAGGCTAATTCTGGTATCAATTAATGACAGTTCGATGTCCAGTAAATATTTGTAGAACTGCAATTTTTTTTGTAACATCTGAAATCAGTAGGATTAATTATTTAGTGCATCTTTGTTACCCCCCAGCTCTTTGAATTTAGCCAGATGCCAATTTGTTCCATGACACTAGCTAACTTTACAGGAATCCACAGTAATCAGTTAGTTTATAAATTTGAAAATTTGTCAACCAGTGATCCATTTTAATTTGAATGAATATACCTTATCTCTTTTTTAAGTTCAGAGGCTACTAGGACCTGGGCCGTCTATTTTAATATGGGATATGCAATGGGTCAAGGCTCAACAGCTTATTCTGAACCCGATTGGGCCTCAACACTCTGCCTAGGCACATCACAGCCAGTTCAAATTCGTTTCCCATTTGGGCCTGTGCAGAAGCCCACAACTGGTTTACACCCTTAAAAACTGGATCGAAATTTTGCTTTCCCCCCTTGGACTAATATTGAGGCCCAATGATCTGAGTTTTCGAACATGTTCATAATGATTCATTTAAGGCCGTTTTAAAGACAACACACGATAGATAATTGTAGTTTATTTTGGGTTACTTTTACTAAAATATTAGATTTTGGAGGAGCCGTCTAGCAAAATTTCACGGCCTTCCTTAAAGATAATAACGCGTTAGTCTTTTAGGCGCATATTTTGATAACTCACCTCCCTAAACTCGGGTGCACATTTATGTGACCCAAATCCAATTCTCAACGGAGTTGAAATGTATCGAAAATCACGGGTGCACTGGTGCGACGTGGTTCGAGACGCATTTTCACGACGTTGTAATTCCCTCGAAAAACAATAACAATAACAGCGAACCAAAGTTACAAAAGAACACATAAATCGAAACATGTATTAAAATCAGATATTTAGCCAAATCCGACAGTTGAGCGACCGTGCTAGAACCACGGAACTCGGGAATGCCTCACACCTTCTCCCGGGTTAACAGAATTCCTTACTCGGATTTCTGGTTCGCTGACTATGAACAGAGTCATAATTTCCTCGATTCGGGATGCAACCGGTGACTTGGGACACCATAAAATTCCCAAGTGGCGACTCTGAATGCTCTAAAAAATAATCCCGTTTCGATTGTCACTTCAAGTTGGAAATAACTCCCTTTACTACGCCTTTGCGGGTGTAGTGAATTTAAAAGGAGGTGTGACAAATGGAATCACCAGGAAGTGATCATTCACGGCGACAGTAGCAACCCTATATACAGTCGCCAGACTATTCCGGCGATCGAGGGAAGAAGGAAGCTGGGTGGAGAAACATACCACCATATTGAACGGGTCAAAGCTATCGACAAAGACAAATGGTGGGATAGAAAAATTGAGAGCATACTGAGTTGGAGTGGGTACGAGCCTGGCAAAGGGCTCGGCAAGAACCTCCAAGGAATCTCTAAACCCATAAAACTTAAGAAACATGGAACTACCTTCGGTTTGGGATATAAATACACCTGGGAAGAATTCAATAGCTGGTCGCCACCATGGCGCGGTCCTTACTACCCACTAGAGCAGCCAATACCGCATCTGGAGCAGACCTTCCAGCAGGCCTACATTATTTATGGGTCAGATGAAGAAGAAGCACTTGCAGCAGTGAAGAACTTATTTCTAGAGGACAGCGATGTGGACTGTTGCATTATTCTCGAGGAGGAGGGGGAGGAAGGCCCTTCCATATAGTCTGTGAGCAGAGGGGCACGTCTCAAGAATTGGACCATCAGGACAACCAAAGCCCGACGAGCCTCGGGGTAGCAAGGGTAAAACAAGCATTATTCACTGTTTTATTTACTAAATGATTTTCCTTTCGCATTTTTCAATTCCCGCAATAAGATCTTCGATGTTCAAAACAATTATTCACTTTATCAAAAGCATTTTTGATTTTTCTTATGAATTAGTTTTTATCGCTATCGTTTTCTCTCATTACTTTAACTATACAACATTACTATTACCTGTCTTGATGAACCAATGACTGTGACATGCAATGAGACAACGCAACAAATGGACATGGATTTAGAGGAAGATGACATACCTGACGAGATTGTCAAAGAAGTTGAGAATTTTGAGAACAGACCTAAGTCCAACCTGGACGAGACCGAAATTGTCAACCTGGGAGATTCAGAAAACATCAAGGAAACGCGAGTCAGCATTCACCTATCGTCATCAGAGAAGAAAGAATACACAGAATTTCTAAAGGAGTATGAGGACATATTCGCATGGTCGTATGATGACATGACTGGTCTGAGTAAGTCTATTGTGGCTCACAAACTTCCAACCAATCCATTTTGTCCGCCGATAAAGCAAAAACTCAGAAAGTTCAAGCCTGATATGAGCTTGAAAATCAAGGAAGAAGTCACCAAGCAGATCAACGCTAAGGTTCTCAGGGTAGTAGAATACCCGACGTGGTTAGCCAACATTGTGCTAGTGCCAAAGAAGGATGGAAAAGTCAGAGTCTGTGTCGACTACCGAGATCTCAACCGGGCCAGTCCGAAAGACGACTTCCCTTTTCCAAATATACACATCCTGATTGACAATTGCGCCAAGCATGAGCTACAGTCGTTCGTAGATTGCTTCGCTGGCTATAATCAGATCTGGATGGATAAGGAAGATGCTGAGAAAACGGCTTTCATTACGCCATGGGGAGTGTACTGTTGCAAGATGATGCCATTCGGCCTGAAGAATGCAGGTGCCACCTACATGAGGGCCATGACTACCATCTTCCATGATATGATACACAAGGAGATCGAGGTATATGTGGATGATGTTATTATCAAGTCCAAGAAGGCCACTGACCACATAGATGATATGAGGAAGTTCTTCAATAGACTGCGGAAACACAACCTGAAATTAAATCCCGCGAAGTGTGCATTTGGGTTCCTGCTGGGAAATTGCTTGGGTTTATTGTGAGCCGCCGAGGAATAGAACTGGATCCATCGAAGGTCAAAGCCATTCAAGAACTACCACCGCCAAGGAACAAGAAAGATGTGATGAGTTTCTTGGGGAGGCTTAACTACATCAGCCGATTCATAGCACAGTCTACAGTTATCTGTAAGCCGATCTTCAAGATGTTAAAGAAGGACGCCGCCACCAAATGGACCAATGACTGCCAAAAGGCCTTCGACAAAATCAAGGAGTACCAGTCAACACCACCAATCTTAGTCCCGCCTGAGCCAGGTAGACCCTTATTACTCTACCTTGCAGTGTTATATGGAGCTTTCGGCTGTGTTTTGGGGCAGCATGATGAAATAGGGAGAAAGGAACAAGCCATTTATTATCTCAGCAAGAAGTTCACCCCGTACGAGGCCCGGTATTCTCTATTGGAACGCACCTGTTATGCTTTGAATTGGGTAGCTCAGAAGCTGAGACATTAATTCTGTGCCTATACTACATATCTCATATTGAGAATGGATCCCTTAAAGTACATCTTTCAGAAGCCCATGCCCACTGGCAAGCTAGCCAAGTGGCAAATCCTGTTGAGTGAGTTCGACATTGTTTACGTAACTCAGAAAGCGGTTAAGGGACAGGCACTGGCAGACCACCTTGTTGAAAACCCCATGGATGGAGAATACGAACCCCTGAAAACGTATTTTCCTGATAAAGAGGTATCATTCAGGAGAAGATATTGTGGAATCCTATGACGATTGGAGAATGTTCTTCGATGGAGCAGCGAACTTCAAAAGAGTTGGCATTGGAGTAGTCCTAATATCAGAAACCGATCAGCATTATCCGGTGTCTGCCAAACTCAGGTTCCCCTGCACCAACAATATGGCCGAGTATGAAGCGTGCATCTTAGGACTCAAAATGGCCATTAACATGAACGTTCAAGAGTTGCTAGTGATTGGAGATTCAGACTTACTTATACATCAGGTACGAGGAGAATGGGCAACCAAGAACTCCAAGATATTCCCGTATCTGCACCACGTACAGGAATTGAGAATGAGGTTCACGAAGATGGAATTCCAACACGTTCCCAGAATCCAGAATAAGTTCGCCGATCCATTGGCTACCCTATCATCTATGATACAGCATCCAGACAAGAATTTCATTGATCCCATTCCGGTGAAAATAATCAGCCAGCTTACTGTGCCCATGTTGAAGAAGAAGCAGACGGAAAACCTTGGTTTCATGATATCAAGGAATATTTGGCAAAAATAGAGTACCGAGAGCTTGCAAATCCTACTCAGAAATGCACACTTCGGAGATTGTCCAACAACTTCTTTCACAGAGGAGGAATCCTGTATAGGAGGACTCCCGATTTAGGATTATTAAGATATGTCGACGCAAAGGAAGCATCCAAGCTACTAGAGGAAATTCATGCTGGGACGCGGTCCACATATGAACGGTTTTGTCTTAGCAAAGAAGATACTCCGGGTTGGTTACTTTTGGATGACTATGGAAACGGACTGCATCCAGTATGTCCGGAAATGCCACCACTGTCAGATACATGCAGACATGATAAAGGTACCTCCAAACGAGCTTAACGCAACAAGCTCACCGTGGCCGTTCGCCGCCTGGGGAATGGACGCTATTGGACCAATCAAGCCTGCCGCTTCCAACGGACACAGGTTTATCCTTGTAGCCATCGACTATTTCACCAAATGGGTCGAAGCAGCATCTTACAAAGTAGTGACTAAGAAAGTCGTGGCAGACTTTGTCCGCGACCGCATTGTTTGTCGATTCGGAATTCCAGAGTCAATCATTACTGATAATGGCTCTAACCTCAACAGCGACTTGATGAAAGCTATGTGCGAAACTTTCAAGATCAAACACAAGAATTCCACAGCTTACAAACCTTAGATGAATGGAGCCGTAGAAGCTGCCAACAAGAATATCAAGAAGATATTGAGGAAAATGATAGAGAAGCATAGACAGTGGCACGAGAAGTTATCATTTGCTCTACTGGGATATCGCACTACAGTCCGCACATCAACCGGGGCAACCCCCTATATGCTGGTTTACGGTACAGAGGCTGTCATTCCCGCTGAGGTAGAAATTCCTTCCCTAAGGATCATATAAGAAGCTGAGCTCGACGATGCAGAGTGGGTAAAAAGTCATTATGAGCAACTAGACCTTATAGACGGAAAGAGAATGAATGCAGTCTGTGATGGTCAACTCTATCAAAACAGAATGTCCAGAGCCTTCAACAAAAGAGTCAAGCCAAGACAGTTCACACCGGGCCAGCTAGTGGTGAAGAAAATGTTTCCGCATCAAGATGAAGCCAAAGGGAAGTTCTCTCCCAACTGGCAGGGTCCATACATGGTCCACCGGGTTTTGACAGGAGGAGCCCTCATACTTGCAGAAATGGACGGAGAAGTCTGGCCAAAGCCGATCAATTCAGATGCAGTCAAGCGTTACTATGTGTAATCTTTAGGCTTTCCTTATATGATGTAAATTGAACTACTCCTGACCTGATTCCCGTTTAAGAGGGGATACGTAGGCAGCCCTATGGGTTCGGTCACAATTCAATAAAAATTTCATTTCCCCCCGCAATTGGAAACTGGGGCAGAATTTTGAGGAGGACCCTGAAAATTCCGAAGTAATTTCAGCCGATCGCCGCACGAGCAACAGTCAGAAACGTCAACCCATCAAACTGGGGCAGAATTTTGAGGAGGACCCTTAAAATTCCGTAGCAGGAGAGGTTGCAATGTCCTGAACTACGTCACAATCGTCCGTTCATCTAAAAGCTATTTCTAATTATACTTTCATACCATACTTTTACAAAATCATGCATGTTTATTATTGAAACTGCTTTGTTTAGCAACGCTACCCCAATGATACAGACGGTATCACCAGATCAAAGCCGAACGAGTCAAGCAAAGCTAGCGGGGATACGAACTAACCTCCCCCTTACAAAACACACGATTTTTCTTTGGATGCAGGCACTAGGATTGCGAAATCCTTAAACATACTGTACGTCCAGGGGACAAACATTGTTCTTAGAACCGTTGCACTTGACAACATTTTCTATCAGCACACACCAGTAATGCTCCGTAGTCACAATGCTCCCAGTAATCACAATGCCGCAATCTGCTACCAGCTAAGAAAACTCTATTGTCATTTGTTATTTTATTTCTTGCATAAGGCTACCATTCTGCCTTCCGAGACTAAGAACGGTCTCTATCTGCATTCTTGCATAAGGCTACCATTCTGCCTTCCGAGGTTATGCTCTACCTCCATCTGCATTCGCATCTTTGCATAAGGCTACTTTCCTGCCTTTCGAGGCTAAGCTCTGCCTCCAATTTTCTTCGAAACTAAGCGCTATCTCAAGCACTATTTATCTCTCTTTTCTTACGGGCCAAGCTCTGCCCTTCAATTCGCAAGACTAAGCTCTGTCTTGTCCGCATCATACTATTGCATCCTTCATGGGCTGAAATATCGCCAACTCGTCCAAAGGCGTTCGGAGGCACCATCTTCATGGCCCGAGAACACCATGTCATGGCCTGAGGATCTCTTTCAATCTTTTGCATATCATTATTCAAAGACGTCATGGTTCGGAGGCACCAACCTCATAGCCCGAGAACATCATTTCATGGCCTGCGAATCCTGCACCAAACAACCCATGGCCCAGGACATCATGGTCTGAGGACGCCATTCCTAACCGTCCAAAGACAACATTCATAGTCCAACGAGAACTTGCATCATGTTTAAATTTATGCACAGTATATGCTTGTATTGCTTCTATTTGCAGGTAACCTGGCGAGCAACGGCTATCCCAGCAGGAGAGATCCCGCTCCAGTTTTCCCAGCCATATCAAACCTCACCATTCCCGTAAATCGTTCTCTCACCTGGCCCTAGATGTTGTGTCCGCTATTGAGATGACTTCACCGGTATACTTCGCCGATGAATCCGGAACTACATATGGACTGATTCCTGTAAAACCAGGGATATGTAGGCAACTCAGAAACCAAGGTGCGGCCTAAAACTCTTCAAACCGTTTCGCTCGGTCAAAATTGGCCATCATATCTTTACCCGACAACTCTTTCATCCTTCCCGAGTAAAGAGGGGCAACTGTTGATACCCAATTTTTCCCAAAAGTATTTTTAAATTGCGTATATTCCTTCAAAATCATGCATCAATAGCAATTGGCATTTTTCCATAATTTTCCTATATTTTATTAATTTACCCAGCATTTTATTTCCAATAAATAATTACAGAATTGCATCACAAGCGATTTCAAAAGCATTTCTTGATTTAATTTATTATTTATGGTCCTATTTACACCAAATTATTTCATAATCAGCCAAATTGGCATCGTTTGGCTACAATTGCAATAACTTTGCAATTATAGCCCAAGCATATGATTTTATACTATTTTTTTACCAGAAGTTAATCATTTCTATTTTAAAATATTAAATAATCATTTTTAATTATTTTCTGTGCATGAAATTCATTTTATATAATTATTAGCTATTTTGTAAATTATTTTAATTAATTTGAATTGGGTATTTAACAAATAGCCTAATTTCATTTCAATTCTAGACTAAATTAAACCAGACCCAAACCTGATTAAATCAGCCCAATACCCCTAAGGCCCAATCCACTATCCTACCCGACCCAATCCCTGTTTAATCAGGGCCGTTGATCAATTTTGATCAACGGACCAGATCCGTCCTTACCTTAATTAACCTAATAGACTACCCCCCAAACCCTCATTTCCCTCTCATTCTCTCCGCCGTTACATCTCTCATTCTCTCAAGCTCTCTCTGCTAAGACCTAAGCTTCTACTCGTCGGCCGTTGGCTCACCATTATCAATGGTGGTTCCACCACCACCCCTCGCCTCCATGGCTCTCCCCCCATGCCGGATTATTGCTACCCTAAGGCTCTCAAAGGACCAATGGCCGTTCGACTCACACCTAGGGTCTGTTCTCACCGTTCTCAGGCCACCCTTGGCCCGTCTGAGAAAGATTTTTCTATTTTTCGGCCAGATCCATGGCCTCAAAGCCGGAATCTCTCCATCTCTGGGGTATCTCTCTCTGAAACCCTAACACATCTCTTGACTCTTCAGATCTACCATAGATCTGAGTGTATTTTGAGTTATTTTCGCTGTTTTCTTAAGAATCTCTCCGATTTTTCAAAAGCGCCTTTTCATCTTCAAACTAGGGTTTCTTAACCCCTTTTCAAAATGACTTTTCCTTCTGATTTTCCGTATTATTCTATAATTTTTACTACATTTAAACGTTTATTCATGTTTTTTCCTCTTTTTATCTGATTTATTATGTTAAAACCCTAAGTCCCTTGGTCCTAATCCTTGGTTCTGAGTCTGTCTCTGATGATTTAATTCGTATGTGTGCTTGTTTCTCTTGAACGTTCTGAGTTTCTGTAATTTTAATGTTCATTAGGTTTTCTGATTTTTGCTTCTTCCGCTTATATTATGATTATTCTGTCAATTCCTTTAATTATTGCTATTTTTTTCTACTTGAAGCCCCGATTCTATGTGATTTGTACTACTATGCTCATTAGGGTTCGTGATTTTTGCCTCTTCTTGCCTATTATGTGTTTATTCCGTGTATGCATAGAGACTTGTGGTAATCTCCCCTTAATCAGTACTACCCCTGTTTGAATGCCTAATTTCCTGTAATTGGCACCTTTCACTGATTTCTTGTGATGATTTCCTTACTGATTTTCAGCCTCTAAGATATTTTCTTGCCTTATTTTTGGTCGACTATGCTGTCAATCGATTCTTAAGTACTTTCCTTAATTAGATTTTCTGAACCTAGCCTAATTACTTGTTCTATGCTTACTATGCCTGAAAATATTTGCTTATGTGCTATGTTCCAGTCTTATGTGATCTCTTTCCTTATTTTATCACTTCTTGTTACCGTTTGAATTTTAAGCTCCTTAATTAAAGGAAGTGCCTATACTGATTTGATACTAATTGATACCTAGTTCCATAATTATGGCTGGACTTTGATTCTTGCCTTAGTTTCTACCTGTTTTCAAACTATAAGTACCCTGCTTTTCATTAACACAACACACGAACACATTGGTTCAAAAACATTCTCTCACACAAAAAATACTCTTCTGCTCTCTTTTATCCGGTTACTTGCTATTGTTCTAAGTCAGCTGGCTGCAAGCCAAGGCTGATTACTCTACTCTCTTGCTCCTCACTTTGTGTTTACTATCTTCTTTACTGGTATGTTCTGATTTTCATTCAAGTTTCAAAAACAATATGTTTCTTTTACTACTTCAAGTTCATCCTGTTTCTAGTATGTTTTCACTTATGGTTTTTGTTGTTCAACTTGCAACTAGTATGTTTACTTCATCACTTTATCAGCATGCTTCTGAATGTGTCCCCTCCCTTAGACTTATCATGTTTATGAAATGTTATCCCCCTCCTAGTATACCCCAATATGGCCCTTCCTTACTTATGTTTCTCTGATTTCTGGCATGAACCTCTCTGTGCAAAGTAGTTGGCTATCCTTAAGTTACATGATTCTGTGTTAATTCTAAAGTTCCCTAACCCTTAGCATATTGCTGATTCTATACTTAAGTGCTCCTGGAACTATGTGTTTACCTATGTGACCTATGTGTCCCCAAATCCCACTACCCCTGTTTGTGGTTGCTGAACCTGCCTTGGCCCTATGTTTCTTGGTTATGTATGAATTTGTTTTGGGTGCTGTGTTTGGACTGTTGCTTGTTACTCTACTCTCTTTTATAAAAATGTCCTATTGAATAACTCCCCCTGTTGTTTTTACAAAAACTATTTCAAGCAAGTCTCTTTTCAAACTGTTTTCCTGCTTAAATCTTTTCAAAACTATGTCGAGCACTCTCACTCTACTCTTAGACCACTAAGTTCTGCCCCTTTTGTGTGAACCTTTCCTTGGGACCCTTGAGCTTCCTCTGAACTTTGACACACAAAAGCTGGCCTTTCCACACTGCACTTACTCTGTCTTGGCTATGAAATCTGGGTGTTACCATTGCCCGGGATCCCTTGAGGTCCTTATGGAACTCTGATAAGGACCTCTGACACACTCGGATCCCTTGAGGTCCTTATGGAACTCTGACACACTCGGATATGAGAAGGGCTATGAAAACAATCTTGGCATTTGAGGTCCTGGAAACCTGGGGCCCGTTTTCAGGCTCTCTATAGTGTAACTTCTTATTTTCTTTTTCTACTTATGTAATTCATTTCAATATTGGTCTGTAATAATTTGTTGTAAACGAATATCGGGGTTGGCTAGTGAAAAGGGGAGAGTAGTTATATATGTTACCAACATCAATGGGTAGAAACCATGCCTTAGGTTTACATTTCCTATATGCGCATTAGAATCCATGTCTAAGACCAAGCATGTCATGCATTAGATATCATGTTCTTAGGTTTACTGTTTCAGCACCTCATTTGACATTATTTTATCACTTAGAAATCCTGCTTTAGGCTAAATAACAGCATTAACATAAAACTGTTGCTCCTGCACATCTTGAAATCATGCTGTAACTTTCTGGGCATTTAGAAATCATGCTTTAGGAATTCTGCATATCTTGAAATCATTCTGCATTTTTATATGTTCATGTTAGATACCCTGTTTTAGGATCTCGTTCACACTCGCTCAGTCACACCTAGTTAAACTACTGATGCATGAAAAGGACACAAAACAGTCTCACGTTTGATTATCCTGTTTAAGTGAAACTCGTCATAATCCCTGTACATCTTTGCAACATTTAGAACAGCATGCTTTAGGTAAAATAACTTCTAAGCTATTTTATTAATTCTGGTAATTGTTGTGCGTTATCCTACGCCTAGGCAAGCCTTAGGTAATCAACCTCTATAAAACTGGAAACTATTCTTTGTGTTTACTGCTTAATGGTTAACAAGCTTAAAATCAGTAGGCAAGCCTGATTAGGACTTTCTCTCTGAGTTATGTGATAAATCTGACTCTGCTACCATGCTTAGGATCTGAATTTAGACCTTAATTGTGTATGAGTCATGCTGTTTGTGTGTACTATGTGTGGAGGTATATTTGAGCCTTTTATTTGTCTTCCATGCTCCCCTTTAATTGAAGTCCTATCTGTTTATTATGTGTAGCTTTAGTATTTTACCTTTAAACTTGAGGGTCTGCCTAGAACCTCCTTTTATAGGATAGGAGTCCTAAATTCCTCCGGGACTGATAGGAAGGGACGGGTAACAGCATGCAATAGGGGTCGAGACCAACCCTCACTTTAATTACCTTCATGGGGCGGGAAAGGGTAGATATGGATATGATGACCGGTGCGTTAATACCACGTGTAGCCCCTCTTTGAGGAGTGTCATACCGGGTATTGCATTGATGTGATCCATATTATAAACAAACCTAGGATACCCCTTTACATTCATAAATATTCTTAGATTGTAATTCTTTTCAAAATCTAGCTTTTCATTAACTGTTTTTCAAATATCCGTGTACTTAAATTTAAATCCCCTATCATTTGAGCCATACTTGTTTATTTGCTAAATTGTACAAATCCACAGAAGCTGTTTGGCCGGGAACCACACTGGTGGATCCTGAGGGGTGCCTAACACCTTCCCCTTAGGATAATTTTAAGCCCTTACCCTGTCTCTGGTTACCAAACGTAGTTATAAATGAATCCTATAGGTGCCCTAACGCACCTTAAATCGTTAGGTGGCGACTCTTCAAAATACAAACCCCTTTCCCAACAGGAATGAGTTCTCTCAACCAAAATGTTATAAACCCGATTTCGCGAGAAAAAGGGAGCGCGACACTTAGTTGTATTCAGACCTTAGTAGATGCTCGTGACTTGTGACACCCCGATGTCGGGCTGTGTTTTATTTCCGCAGTTGATATATTTCGCTTTGTTTTGGGATTTAGCATTATTAATGACTTGATTATGACTCATTATATCTGTTAATTAAACTTGGGGTTTGTGTCGGTTGGCCGTGTCTTCGCGAGAGGCGCCATCACGACCGGGTCTGGGTTTACGGTCGTGACATATTCAGTCTAAAATCAGTTAGAACTTTATATGGTTGTAATGTGGGCTAAGGGACGGGTATGATATATTTAGGATTAGTGGTTCACTCTCCTAAGCACTTTAACACATCACATAATAAACTTTAAGCGCAAATCTTCAATCCAATTCAATTTCACAAACAAGATCACTCCCCAAAATTATTCCCTCTTTCTTTAAGCACTACTTTAATTTTTACCCCACTAGCAAGTACAAGACAACAATTTTTTCCTCTCAATTTTTCCTTCTCTTTTTTTTTTTGAATTTTTCTTTCTTTTTCTCTTTTTTTTCTTTTTTTTTTCAACTAGGTTTTTTCCTTTTTCAATTTTCGCTAGTGGTGTATTCTTTTACAAAATAAGTGCACCTTTCTTCTTCCATTGGTTCCTCTCAAATGCCACACCACACTTAGTCCTTACTTCTTCTAGCGCTCACTTCACAATTAAAGTGCCATAAGAGGTAATAGGATCAAAATAATGTCAATTAAGAATAAAAGGGTACAGGCTCGTGATGTGGGTGCCAATTAAAGGTCTACAGGATTAAAAGGGTTCACTAGGGATAGTTTTATTTTGTGATAACATTAAGCTCAAAAAGATCAAAAAAATCCTAAAATCATTTTTCAAACCGAAAATCGCCTAAAATTTCGCTTCAACTCACATACCGGGCAAGTTCTAGACTCAATCACAATAACATGGACTACACAAACCTCACTTCACACATGGCACATGACTCACTAAGGACGGTCTCATTACGACTCTCAAACAATGCACGGAGCCACAAGATATTAAGCATTAAGCACAACGTGAATATAAGTCAAGCAATAGAGACATAGGCGTCACAAAACATGCTATCCAATTTCATCAAGGGATCATGAACAATTTCAAAACATTGGGAAGATACTCCACATGCCAAAGCTTAAATATGCTACTATAAAACAAGTCAAAGGAACCTAAGTTCATCACCCTTCCTCCTTTTATTTCCTAAAGTCCTAATCTACTCTAAAAAATTAAAAAAAAATACTGCCCGGTTCAAACTACATCCCATAGAAAAGAACCGATGCACAAAGACAACCACGGGGATTATTGCTACCTAAAAAAAAAGACATATTTTTGGATTTTTGTTTAGACTTTAATCCCTCAAGAAAACTGTCTAGGAAATCCATCGTCGGGAAAAAAAATCAATTTTTCTACTTTTTTTCTGATTTTTTCTCATAGCTACTAAAATACTACACAACTACAAAAACAAAAATAAGAAGTTAGCATTTTTCTAACATACTACTACTAATTATATAGAAAAATTCTCCCACCCCACACTTAAAGAATGTAGTATCCCCAATGCACAATTAAACAAACAACAACAGGATGGACAAGAAACTCCCTAGAAAGGCCAAAGGCCGAAGCAATAGCAGCTCACGA
>NW_017678744.1:0-20113 GCF_001879085.1 Nicotiana attenuata
CTCCGAGCTGGTTATTTTTGGATGATCATGGAGACGGACTGCATCCAGTATATCCGAAAGTGCCACCGCTGTCAGATCCATGCAGACATGATAAAGGTCGAGTCAGAACGCAAGTGACAGGGTAATTAGTCACAAATAAGGTAACACAAGTAAATAGAGACCAATTAAGGGGTTAGTAAGAAAATCAGTCCATAAATTAAGCTTAATAGGAACAATTGAGGCAAGTAGTACCAATTAGGAGTCCCAAAATAAGGAAATTAGACAAAATTACAGGAAGTAATCACCTAAGTAAACAAAGCAAATTTCAAACTCTAAACAGTTTAGGTAATCAATCAATTACTCAAGAATCACGAGCAAATATTAAGGCAAGTAATGAAATAATCAATCAAACTAAAAACTGGAACTCACTCATGAAAGAATCAGTGGAAAAAGATAATCAAATACATAGGAATTTTTAAAAAAGTTTCGCAGAAACAGACGAAGTGAAACACTAGATCTTAGAGAACATTAGGATCAATTAACAACAAGGAAAACAGAAGATCTTTAAAAAAAATCCTATAGGAACTCGAAATCTTTTACTGATCCAAAGAGATTTGAATAGCAAATAACAAGGAAGCAAAACCCTAATCTAAGAGGGAATACTAAAATCAATTAACAATAAAGAGAACAAGAGATTTTAAATGAAAACTAATGGATAAACTCAAAATTACTCCAGATCTACAAAGATTTAAGAAGATTCACGTTGAAAAGATGAAGGTTTTGAGAAAAGGGCGGGGTAAAGGAAAAATCTAACCACGGCCACAAAACAAAAAGCCTAGGTCGACTCTGAGTCGAACCTCTTCGAGTTCCCTCAGAAAACAACGAGAATCGAACAACCAACAGAAGTAATAGGTTAGATAGGGTAGCAAAACACCAAATGACCTCATATTTAGTCAGGGATCAAAAGGGTTTGGGAGGTTTAGGGGTGACGGCGCATCTAGGGTTGGGTGGTTTCAGAGAGAACAGAGAGGAAAAGGGATTCAAGGGCGGCGGGTGTAGACAAATGACTAGGGTTAGGGGGTCGTTTGGATTAAAAATGGAAAGGGGGAATGTGGACCATTGATCTCAGAGATCAACGGCCACGATCATAGGAGATTTGGGTCGGGTAGGAATTAATTGGGCTATGGTTTGGGTTAGGTTTAAGTGGGTTGGGGTTTGAATTGGAATTGGACTTTGGGGGGGTCCGAATTTAAATTTAATAAAGGGCTATTTGTTAAATACACAATTAATAATTTGTAAAAATAGCTAATTAAATGATAAAAATGATTTTTATGCATGAAGGTGATTTAAAATAATTACTTCACATTATAAAAATATAAAAAATCATTTTTTTGTGTAGATAATGTAGTTGTGCATATGTATGGGCTATTATTGCAAAATATGCACTTATAGTCTTAAAAATGCAAATGTAATTGGAAAAAATACAATTAAAATATTTGAACACACATATGAGTAAAAATGATGAATTTAGATGACTAAATCATTGTAAAGTAATATGAGGGATAATTATTGAATATTTATATAATTAAAAATGCAAAAACAAATTGATTTAAGGCCTTTAAAAATAATAGAAAAAATTATAAAAACACTTGTGCAAGTTTGTAAATGCATGTACAATATTTTTAAAGTATGTATGCATGTTTAAAAATATATGAGGAAAAAATTGGGTGTCAACAGCTTCCCCTCTTTACCCGGGAAGGATGAAAGAGTTTTCGGGTAAAGAAATGATGACCGATTTTGACCGAATGGGATGTTTTAAAACATAGAGGCCGAACCCTGGTCTTCGAGCTGCCTACATATCCCTGGTTTTACAAGAATTAGGCCATGTGTAGTTCTGGACCCACCGGTGAATGAAGCCGATGGCATTGTTATAGGAATGGTAGCCAGTTTCAGCAAAGGTTCTTTTGTGAAGGGTAATGTCGAATGGCGTTATGATTATGAGTCTGGAGTGTAGCGGATGTATTATAGGGCAGCTACCTGAATGGTCACAGAGTAAGGTGGGTAATTGATGGGAATCGGTTATAATGGCCGGGTGTAAATGGAATGAGCGGAAACCAGAGCGAAGATTGCTCCTACTCGAAGAACGGTTACCTCTTGGATTACCTGCAAACTTAAAATACGATGCATGCGAGTATATAGAGATTATTGCGAGAATTCAAACATGATGCAAATTCCCTTGGAACCATGAAAGATTGTCTTTGGATCGTGCATATGACGTCCTTAGACTATGATGTCCTGGGCCATGAATTATGAGATAGGAGATTCGTAGGCCATGAAATGATGTTCTTGGGCCATGAGAATGGTCCGTCTGAACCATGACGCCTTTGAATAATGATGTGCAGTATTGAGAGATCCTCAGGCCATGACATGGTGACTTCAGGCTATGAGGATGATGCCTTCGGACTATAACGCCTTTGGACAAATTGGCTATACGTCAGCCCATGAAATGCAGAGACATCATACCAAAGGTGATAGCAATACAAAGTTTAGTCTTGTGCAGAGTTAGGGGGCAGAGCTTAGCCCGAGGGAAGAAGATAGTCCCAAGTTTATAGTAGAGTAACATTTATGCAGGGAGGGACAATGCTTAGTTCCGTGAGTAGGCAGTGCTTAGCCTTATGCAAATACGAAGGCAGGGCTTAGCCTCATGCAAGACTTGAGACAAGGCTTAGTCTCATGCAAAGAGAAGGCAATGCTTAGCCTTATGCAAGAAGGGAGGCAGGGCTTAGCCTCGTGCAAGATTCGAGACAGGGCTTAGTCCCATGCAAAGAGAAGGCAATGCCTAGCCTTATGCAAATATGGAGGCAGGGCTTAGCCTCATGCAAGATTTGAGACAAGGCTTAGTCTCATGCAAGGAGAAGGCAATGCTTAGCATTTTGCAAACGTGGAGGCAGGGCTTAGCCTCATGAAAGATTTGAGACAAGGCTTAGTCTCATGCAAGGAGAAGGCCATGATTAACCTTATGCAAATGTGGAGGCGCGGCTTAGCCTCATGCAAGATTTTAGACAAGGCTCAGTCTCATGCAAGGAAAAGGTCATGCTTAGCCTTATGCAGTGAACAAGTAGCAAATAGGAGTACAATGTGCCTTAGCTGGAGATATATTTGTGTCTGGTGGCCCGATTGATAGTGATTTTGATGCGTGTATATTTGCGGATGCTCCTGTTATGTCCACTGTGCCTGCACCGAAAGAAAAATCGTGAGTTTTGTAAGGGGAGGTTGGTTCGTGCCTTTGTCTGCTTGCTGTGCTTTACTCAGTTATGGAGGCCCTGTTTAAGTTCCCCTAGGTAACATCTGGATGTCACGAAACTAAAGTTTTCAAAAATATGCACCTATTGATGAAAATAGAGTTATTTTAGAAAACATAATAAAAAAATATCAAGCAATTTTAGATAAATTAATGACTGTAACACATTTCAGAGACATTGCAGCTTTCTTGTATTAGAATTTTGAGGGTCCTCCTCAAAATTCTTCCCCAGTTTGGTAAATGATCCTTCGGCCGTTTTGCGTGCAACGAAACATGCTGAACCTTTTCCGGAACCTTTTCCGGAATTTTGAGAATCCTTCACAAAATTCTGCCCCAGTTTCGGGGGACAATGGAGATTTTACTATGATATGACCGAACCCACAGGCTGCCTACGTATCCCCTCTTAAACGGGAGTCAGGTCAAGCGTAGTTCAATTACATCATAAGAAGGAACGTAAACAATCTAAACATAATATCTCTTGACTGCATCTGAATTGATTGGTTTCGGCCAAACTTCTCCGTCCATTTCTGCAAGTATGAGTGCTCCTCCCGTTAGCACCCTATGAACCATGTAAGGACCTTGCTAGTTGGGAGAGAATTTCCCTTTGGCTTCATCTTGATGCGGGAAGATCTTCTTCAGCACCAACTGTCGTAGTGCGAATTGCCTTGGTTTGACCCTTTTGTTGAAAGCTTTGGACATTCTGTTATGATAAAGCTGACCGTGACATACTGCGTTCATTCTTTTTCCGTCTATAAGGGCCAGTTGCTCATAGCGGCTCCTTATCCATTCTGCATCGCTGAGTTCGGCTTCCTGTATGGTTCTTAAAGAAGGAATCTCTACCTCGGCTGGAATGACAGCTTCGGTACCATAAACCAGTAAATAGGGAGTTGCTATAGTTGATGTGCGGACCATAGTACGGTACCCCAATAGGGCAAAGGGTGCCATTGTTTGTGGTTTTCTACCATCTTCCTTAGTAAATAGGGTTCGAATTCTCCTTCCACGGGATTTTCGGCAAGATGGTCTGCCAATGCTTGTCCTTTGACCGCCTTCTGAGCTACATAGACGATGTCGAACTCACATAATAATATCTGCCATTTGGCTGACTTCCCGGTCGGCATGGGCTTCTGAAAGATATATTTTAGAGGGTCCATCCTGGATATGAGGTACATGGTATAGGCACAGAAGTGATGCCTCAATTTTTGAGTTGTCCAAGTCAAAGCGCAGCAAGTGCGTTCCAGCAGAGAGTATCGTGCTTCATAAGGTGTGAACTTCTTACTCAAGTAGTATATGGCTTGTTCCTTTCCTGTTGTCTTATCATGTTGTCCCAAAACACATCCGAAAGCTCCATCTAATACAGATAGATAGAGAAGCAAAGGTCTCCCAGGTTCTGGCGGGACTAGGACTGGTGGTGTGGACAGGTATTCTTTGATTTTGTCAAAAACCTTCTGACAATCTTCGGTCCAACTTGTTTCAGCGTCTTTCCTCAACTTTTGAAGATGGGTTCACATTTAACTTTGGACTGTGCTATGAAGCGGTTAATGTAGTTGAGACGTCCTAGGACTCTCATCACGTCCTTCTTGCTCTTTGGTGGTGGTAACTCTTGGATAGCCTTAACATTGGATGGNTAATATAAGCTGTTTCTCTGCGTCTTCTTCGTCCATCAAGATCTGATGATAACCCGCAAATCAATCTACAAAGGATTGGAGTTCATGCTTGGCGCAATTTTCGATCAGGATGTGTATATTTGGCAGTGGAAAATCGTCCTTGGGACTTGCTCAATTTAAATCTCGATAATCAACACACACCCTGACTTTCCCATCTTTCTTCGGAACTGGTACAATGTTGGCTAGCCAGGTTGGGTAGTCAACTACCCTAAGGACCATAGCTTTGATTTGCTTAGTGACTTCCTCCTTGATTATCAGGTTCAAGTCTGGTTTGAATTTTCTGAGTTTCTGCTTCACTGGCGGACACATTGAATTGGTGGGCAACTTGTGAGCCACTATGGACGTGCTCAGACCGGTCATGTCGTCATATGACCATGCAAAGATATCCTCATATTCTTTCAAGAAACGAATGTACTATTCCTTTTCTAACGGTGATAAGTGAATGCTTACGCGAGTTTCCTTGATGGTTTCGGCGTCTCCCAAATTTATTGCTTTGCTCTCGTCGAGGTTGGGAATAGGTTTAATCTCAAAGTTCTCAACCTCCCTGACAACTTCCTCAGGTATTTCATCTTCTTCTTCTGAGTCACTATCCTTATGTTGCGTTGTCTCATTGCATGTCACAGTCATTGGTTCATCAGGAAAAGTAATAACAATGTTGTAGAAAGAAAATGTGAAAGATAATAATGAATAATAAATAGCAATGCATTGATTAAATTTTGAAAATACCCCACACAAGTACGACTCGATTAATTGAGCAATTATTTTGAAACAAGATGCATCTTCAAAACAGAATTACTGAAAGTATCTTAAATTCCTAGCATGGCTATAGAAATAAATTAGGCTAGATGTCAAGCTACCCAGGGACTCGACGGGCCCGGGATGGTGTGGTAGTCCAATTCCTGAGAACAGCTCCCTTCTCCACAGTCTGAATGGTGAGGCCTTCTTCCTCCTCCTCCTCAATTATCGCACTGCAATCCATATCCTCGTCTTCCATGAACAAGTTTCTTCGTCCAGCCAAAGCTTCTTCCTCTGCAGATCCCCATATTGTATCAGCCTGATGAAAAGTCTGACCCTGATGTCACACTGGTTGCTCGAGAGGGTAATAAGGACCACACCATGGTGGCGACTAGTCATTATACTCCTGCCAGGTGTATGGATACCCCAGCCCAAAAGTTGTGCCGTGACGTTTCAGCTGTATCGGTTTAGTAATGCCCTGTAGATCCTTTCCCGGTCCTTTGCCAGGTTCGTATCCAGACCATGCCAATATGCTTTCAATTTTGTTACTCCACCACTTGTCCTTCTCAATTGCATTGACATGTTCAATGTGGTGATAAGTTTCTCCACCCAGCCTTCTTCTATTCTCGATGACCGGGATAGTTTTACTGGTGTAGATGGGGTTACTTCCATCTCTATGAATGATTACCTCCTGGTAGTTCCTCTCGAACTTCACGGCCTGGTGCAGCGTAGAAGCCACAGCTCCAGCGGCATGTATCCAAGGGCAACCCAACAGAAGATTGTATGTAGCTGATATGTCAAGCGCTTGGAATTCAACATCGAACCAAGTTGGCCCTATCTGTAGGAAAAGGCTAATCTCCCCAATCGTGGCCCTTTTAGACCCATCAAAGGCTTTCACGTTCATACTTCCTGCCCGTATCTCGTGGAAATCTTTGCCCCATCTATTCAGAGTAGTTAAAGGACAAATGTTGAGACTCGAGCCCCCATCTATTAGGACCCTGGCAATGAATTTGTCTTCGAACTGTACCGTGATATGCAGTGCCTTGTTGTGACTTAACCCTTCATTTAACACCTTCATCAGAGCACTCCTATGTGCTTTACAATTTTGCAATAGCGACAGGATGGATATCTGGGCGGGAGTTTTGTTTAAATGATCGACGACTGAGTATTCTCTCGCCTGTACTTTCCTCCAAAGTTCATCCGATCCAGTTTCAATGATAGGTTGCTTAGTAGCAGCCTCCTTGCTCGATCCTCCCAAATGTTCGGGTGTATAGATCCTTCCCGTTCTAATCATTCCTTGTGCGGCGTCAGACTCTTCCATCTTTGCTTTTCCCTTTCTCCTGGCCTCCGCAACATAGTCCCATGGTATGGCGTTGGAAATGAAAGGAAGTGTGGTTGCTACTATCACTGTGAAGGTTGTGGCCACTTCTACCTCAATGGAACGGGTGTGGCTGCAGGTGGTGCTACCTTTACCTCAAATGGATCCGATGCAGTTACCTCAACTTCGACTGACGGTTGTATCTGTACAACAATAGGAGTGAGTGTGACTGCGGGCTTAAAGTCATCGCCTTCCCGAATGATCCTGATTGATCCCCCAAGATCCCATTCTTCATCCGTCTCTATCACATGTACTCCATCACCTCTATGATCTGGAAGAGGATTGTTGCGGACGTTGGGTGCAGCTTCTTTTGCTTGTATGAGCTTGTTATCAATCAATGCCTGGATCTTATCTTTCAATGTCCGGCACTCATCAATGGTGTGCCCTTTCATACTGGAATGATATGCACAGGTTTTATTTCGGTTGAGCCATTAAGATGAATTCTCCATTGCCACAGCAGGAATAGGGGTGACATAACTAGCAGCGTTCAATCTTTCGTACAGCTGGTCGATGGGTTCAGCAATGGCGGTGTATTATTTGGGTGGTTTGCGATCAAAGTTAGGATGGGGTTTCTGGTAATTTGGACGAGTTGGAGCTGAATGATAGTAGGCTGGCTTAGTGTTATAAGTATGGTAGGCAGTGGCGGGCAAGGAATATCTGGGAGGTGAGGGTTGGTACGTAGGTGGAGGTGTTTGATATCTGAGTGGAGATTTTGGGACTTGGGCTACCATTACTACACCTACTTCTTTCTTCTTTGATGTGCCCCCTGATTGTAACGCTTTATTCGTGGCCTGTAGTGCCTCGAAACTTGTCACCATCCCGCTTTTGACACCCTTTTCGATCCTTTCTCCGATTTTGATGATGTCGGAGAACTTGTGATTCTCACTGACCATTAGCCTTTCATAATACTGTGGGTCCTGTGCCCTGACAAAGAACTTGTTCATCTGTTCCTCATCTAATGCTAGTCTGACCTTGGCTGCTTCTGACCTCCACCGAGTAGCATACTCGCAGAAAGTCTCAGTTGGCTTCTTCTTCAAGTTTTGGATATAGAAGACATCCGGTGCGTTTTCTGTATTAAACCTGAACCGATCCATAAATTCTGATGCCATGCTCACCCAATTTGCCCACTTCTTAGGGTTCTGGCTTATGTACCAGGACAGGGCATTCCCGGTAAGGCTTCTCACGAAGAGCTTCATTCGGATCCTTTCATCTTTTCCGACCCCCATGAGCTTGTCACAATAAGTTCTCAAATAAACCTTGGGATCACCTGTTCCATCAAACATTTCGAACTCGGGAGGTTTGTAACCCTCCGGTATTTCCACATCTGGTTGTATGCATAAATCCTCGTAGTTCAGACCTTCTATCCCTTTGCCTCCTTCAACACCCTGAACTCGGATTGTCAATATCTTGAGCTCCTTGGCCATGTTCTTGATTAACAGGTCCTTCTCAGCAGATTCTGGTGTATAGGAGATTGGTTGAGTGGAGTGAGGTATAGTTTCCATGTATATGGGGTTGTTTTGGTGAGTGCCAGGGATTCAGGTGTAGTGGTGATCATTGGTGGAGTTTTGAGGATCGGGAACAGAGTGAGGTATGTTCTGAGGGGTGTGATAGGTAGTTGTTTGCGGGTAATGGGTTGGTTGATGGTGGTGTTGTGTAGGAGTCGGTATCGGTATCGGTAAAGGATTGGGGTTTTGAGGTGGAGCTGCATACTGATGGGGTGCGGGAGGATTTCGTGGACGTTGGTTTGGCGTAGTTTGAGGAGGTGCTGGGTTTTGAGCATTTTGCCAGTTAACGTCTGGGACGTTTAGAGTAAGAGAGAGGTTTGCTAGGTTGCGAACCTGCTCAAGTTCTCCTTGTAACTCCAGTATTTTCTGCTCTAATTGCAGGACCAACTCATTCTGGGTCGGAGTGCTCCGATCGTCAGAAGTTTCGACGTTCTCAGCGTTTTCTTTTCGAATACCACTCAAGTCATCCATCTTAGCTTTTCCTCTGCTTTTCATATTACTTGGAGGAGGAGGAGGCGGAGGGCCTCTAGATCTGGTGTGATATGCTGATGATGCCAGTATGTGCGAACCAACCTTCGGGGATGGGAATAATAAAAATAAAGAAAAACAAAAGCTAAACAGGTTAGTAAGGATTCTGAAAAGATGTTTGCAGTATTTAAACACATGTTGTGAGATTGTAAGTTCGCATCCTAATTTGGGAGCTTCGTTGTGCCCGAGGTAGGCCTAGCAACAAATAGATTTGGAGAATTTCAGTGCCAATAATTGCCTCATTTCATTAATGTGAAAATAGATGAATCTAAAACGACACTAAATAAGATAAGTCACTAATGGCACTTGTCCTTATTACATTTGAAAAAGCAAATAATCCTAATCTACTTGGTCCTAGAAGGACCTTCTCTAGGCTGGATGCTCTTGTCAATCAAATTCTCCAGTTCGTGCAGGTTCAGCAGTAGGTATGCTCTTGTTAAAAGTCCTCCTTCGCTTCCTTCAGTATTCTGGCAATCGAAAGATCCTCCCACCAATCTAGCAACAATGGTGGTATGTTACGGACCATGCCAAACCGGAGGACTTCGTGCCTCATTTTCTGCAAAACAAATATGGTTAGGACCTTTCCCTCCAGATCCAACTATTTATATAACAATGATTAGCATATTGGCACTTATTTCTCCAAATTAATGGACACAGTCGTGGTTGCGTCCGTTGGGATTATGGAAAACCCGATGGACTTTTGGACGAGGCATGTCTTAAAGGGTTATTATGTGGACAACATACTAACCTAGCTAGGTTCGACCATGATGCATGTACAATTAATCAGAGTAAGGTTTCTAGAGGGGTCTAGACTGGTACCCTCAAGCGGACAACTTGAGGGGGAAAGGCAGTGAACCGTCGACTGCACCGCTGATCGACTAGTTTTATCGCAAATATGCCTTTTCGGATTTAAAGGGTAATATATAGGAAGGGCGCAAACACTCATCAAGCGTTGCTATAGGATTGATTACGCACGAGTGGAATATGATGTTGAGCATGATTTATGCAACAATAAATAGCATGTTGTCACGTTTTGCACGTTAAAACAATGATAAATACAGTATTTAATAATTGAAAGACGTTAAGAAATAAAACAAGAAGACAAGTCAGTTTCTGTAATAAAGGAAATAATGAATGCTAAAAAAAATAGGCAATTAAATTCAAATAAGGGGGAAGGGAAAGGGTGCACATGTATTAACAGAATAAAGTATGTTCAAGACTAATTCACAAAAAAAAAAATCTTATGGTAAGAGCCTAAAATAGTCCCCAGCAGAGTCGCCATGTTGTCGCACCCCCTTTTTCCTCGCGGAGTACAGGTTTCGGCATTCTTTGGGACAACTCATTTTCCTTTTGGGAATTGGGTATGGAATTTTGAAGAGTCGCCACCTAACGGATTTAAGGTGCGTTAGGGCACCTAAAGCAAATAACTCATAAACCGGTTTGCATTATCAGAGATTGGGTAAGGGCTCAAAATAACCTTGAGGGGAAGGTGTTAGGCACCCCTCGAGGTCCACAACGGTGGGTCCCGGCCAAACTCGAATTAGGTGAATTAGTCTAATAAGAAAATAAAGTAATTTAGACAAATAGATATTACGTTTAAAACAAGGGGTAAAAGGGGTCCTAGGTTTTTTAGCCTATAGGATCACTTCTGTGCAATACTTGGTAATCGTCCCCAAGGTGGGGTGCTACACATAGCATTAGCGCACAGGTCATCATATCCTTTACTACCCGATTAGCCTCCCCTTAATGGTTATATAAGCAATTCTAATTAAACGTACTCTATGCGTGCATTACCCATCCCTTACTTAAGGTCCTGGAGGCGTTTAGGACTTCTAGTTAAGGTGTATCTAGACTCTCCTATAGTGTTTAAAGGGAGAAAATCTAAGTGACAAGCAAAACAAATAGGGACTGTTAGATAAATGAACAGCTAAAGGCCCACGTTTACCTCTACAAATAAGCAGGCAATTGCACGTCTCAAACAACAGTATTTCAGACACTTTAAAAGTTCTATAGCAGGATATCTAGGTGAGCACAAAGCAGAACATATGCAGTTTTTGTTTTTTATTAAAGCGAGGCAGAAGATACCTAATCAGTTTGCCTACTAATTTTAGGACTTGCTGAATCTGGGCAGTCTACAAACAGTCAAACAAAGCACAGTTTTATAATTTCAAGATTTTTGTTGTCCTACAGGCTTGCCTAGGCGTGGATCAGAGATGTCCTATCAACATGATATCTAATCATTAATCAGAACCACAATAAACTAGTGAATGATTTTAAGCAGGCAATTTGGTTCATTAGGTCCTATAGGCATGTTGTCTAGGTGCTGAAGAATAATCACAAACGTTATAGAACTAGTTTTATATATAAGCCTATATCTAGGTATTGGAACTGCTTTTATACTTATTTCCAATAGGTATGATTGCTACCGAAGAAAACTGAGTTTTTATACGATTTAGCTGCAGGTATGATATCTAGGTGAGTGCAATACAAGTCCTAGAACATGGTTTATAATACACATAGGAGAATTTATGAACATGATTGTTAAGGCTGAATTAGCAACAACCTAGAGACAGGATTTCTAGCGCGGATGTGAACATACATAAATAGAAATTTAGAGTGAATGGCATGATGAACCTATAAGCATGTTTTCTAATGCAAACAACAACCTATAGGCATGGTTTCTAATGCAGGTAGATAATCATAACAGTCCTAAAAGCACGATTTCTACCTAATCTCCCCATAAAATATATATAAAAGTCCTTCCCATTTTACTAATATCCCCAATATCTGTTTTACAAGAATTGTTATTACAGACCAAAAATGAATGAATTATAGAAATGAGTCTGCTAAACTATAAGGAGCCTGGACAGGCCCAAAAGTAAACCTGTCATGGTCATGTGGTATAGAACTAGTCCATAAATGAGGGGTATTATAGCTTAGACCGTATTTTATCCCAAAATGTCAAATTTTGATGAAACTCATTTTCTTTGACTTGTATACCCTCTGACCTTCACAACACTTACTTATCACTTGATATAAATAGCATAAATACTTATAACCTCAAAAATAATCTTGTCCTTGAACTTATATCAATATTATGACTAATCCAACGTACAAAAGTACGAGATTAACATGCTATATGGATAAGATCATGTAACTAAAAATATTATAATAGATAAAACTAAAAACAAAAATATAAACAATTATTTCAAGAAATAAACAAAATATATAATGATATAATTTAACTTATTATGTAGTAATTTTAATTAGTAAAATTAAACTTTCATATTAAATACAAACTGGAAGAAGAATTCAATTTAATTTCTTACTAAAAATAATACAAAAATAATAATTATTACAATTATCAGTAGTTTTATGACATATAATAAAAGAACTTCTTTGCTTAACCTTTGAAATAATTCAACACCATCCATTTAGAAAAATAATTCAATAATATTTGTATTATAGATAAACACTAAATGAGAAAAAATTACAATCTATCATTCTGTATAGAATATGGAAGCAAATCAATGTGATGATGCCAAGTGTCTGTAACGAGCCGGCCGATCGTTTTGAGTGTGTTAGCCCCGATCCCCTATTTGTTGCCTCCCCTGAGTCATATTGTAGTTACGAGATTTGCCGGGAGGTTTGGTTTTGGTTTCGAGTGAGTTTCGGAGTGAAATGGTATACATAGTCCCTATGTGGAAGTTTAAGTCGTAGGAGTTGACCGTAGTTTGACCTGTCTAAAGACGACTCCGGAAATGAGTTTTGAAGGTTCCAATAGCTCAATAGGTGATTTTAGTCTTAGGAGCGTGTCCGGATGTTGATTTGGAGGTCCGTAGGTCATTTCGGCATCAATTGGCGAAAGTTGGAAAGTTGGAAGATTTTGGAATGTTTGACCGGGAGAGAACTTTTTGATATTGAGGTCGGATCCCTATTCCGGAAGTTGGAATAGGTCCGTAATATCATTTAGGACTTGTGTGCAAAATTTGGGGTTAATCGAAGTTGTTTTGGTATGAATCGACGTTGGTTTCAAAATTCAGAAGTCAATAAGTTCTTAGGCTTGAATCGATGCGCGATTCGTGATTCTAGTGTTGTTTGATGAGGTTTGACGCTTTGAGCATGTTCGTATGATATTTTAAGACTTGTTGGTATGTTTGGTTGAGTTCCTAGGAGCCTCGGGTGTGATTCGGACCATGTACGGCGCACTTCGGAACTTGAAGACTGCTGATTTTGCTGGTGCTGGCTTCCTTGTATGCGATCGCGAGAGGAGGACCGCGATCACGAAGGGTAGTTTGGCATCGGGGAAATTTGCTCTATGCGATCGCGAGAAGAGAACTGCGATTTCGGAAGGTGGGCTTTCAGTGAATCGCGAACGCATGAAGGAAGTCGCGTTCACGTAGAAGAAATGGCGAGGCTGAGGGCTGAGGGCTGAGGCAGTTTGTGTTATGCAATCGCGTGGCCTGGGATGCGATCACGAAGTTGAGGCAACCTGTTTATCATGTTCGCGATTGGTTTCATGCAATCGCGAAGAATAAATTGGAGCTGGGCAGAATTTGTGTTACGCGATCGCGAAGGTATTTCCGCGATCGGGATGTGTAAATCACTGGGCAGCAGAACATAAATTTCAATAACGAGGGTTTACTCTCTTATTTCATAATTTGGACTTTGAGAGCTCGGTTTAAAGCGAACTTTCAAGGGATTTTCAGAGGGATTATTGGGATAAGAGTTCTTAACTCATTTTTTATTAAATTTCACTAATCTATCATTGATTTCATCATGTAATTAGAGATCTAGGGTGGAAAATATGGGGCAAAGTGTAGAAGTTCTTAGACTAAATTTTTGGGTTTCGAAAGGTGAAATGAGGCCGGATTTGGATATTTCTTGTATGGTTGGACTCGATATCGAATGGGTGTTCGGATTTTATAATTTTGTGGGTTTCGAGACGCAGGCTCGGGTCAACCTTTTGGAGCAATTTTGCAGTTCTTTGCTAAAATCATAATTTCACTATTTAAATTAGTTTCTTATAGTTATATTTATAGTATGAAATTATTTTGGCTAGATTCGAGCCGTTTGGAGTCGAAAAATCGTGGGAAAGGCCTTCTAATTGATTGACTTTAGCGTGGTTTGAGGTAAGTGGCTTATCTAATCTTGTGTGGGGGAAATTTCCCTTAGGATTTGGTGTTGTTGTGACAAATTATAATATGTAAAGGCCGTGTATGCAAGGTGGCGAGTGCGTTCTGGGCTAAATGTTAAAATTTTGATTTTAAGTACGTAGTTTCCTTTTCATGCCTTAATTGAGTTACTTAGCATGTTATTGTCACCATGTTCAGTCTAATTTCACATGTCTACTTGTCTTATCTCTATTTGAAACTTGTTCTACTTGTTTAGTTCAATTACTTGCTTTCTTAGTTCCGTATTCATGATTTAAATGTGGGATTCATTACTTGAAACTGCTATCCTTGAAATACCTTGCTATTGAGTTTGGTGTTAAATTGTAAAGGTCGTGGGTTCTATTGAGTCAAGGTGTAAGTTGTGAAATATTATTTATTTTAGTTGTTATGTTTTGGCATCTGTATTATTATTGTGGTGATTGTTTGGTTGTTTGCACGAGGTTTCTGCCGTGCTGTTGTTATTATTGATATGTATGCGGTGGTATAAGGTCTGGATGTTGAAACGCATGCGCTGAGATAAGGTGTGCTTGATACGCGTGGCTAGTAGGGGAACTACTAGATGCCATGCAGTATGATAAGGTGGGCTAAAACGCGGGGTGCTATTTCGGAAAAATAATTCTTAAAACTAAATATAAAGTCTCCCGCGGTGATATAAGGAAAGTGTGTGAGTTATTTTTATCATTTGGGACTACGAGGCGGTACCTCGGAAGTGCCCCTATTGATCTTCTCTATTTGCTGTACTGTTTGGTTGTTGTTCCTTAATATGTAAAACTCTTGTTTTCCTTTCGTGTTGTATTAGCCTCCTTGAGTCCGTGTTGTTATCTTTCTGTTAATTCTTTATTATTTCATTTTCTTATAATTACCGTTATATTATTATATCTTCTGCATTATTTTCTTATTATTTCCAATAGGGCCTTGACCTGACCTCGTCACTACTCTACCGAGTTTAGCGTTGGTACTTACTGGTACTGTTGTGGTGTACAGATGATAGGCTATAATTACGTATTTTAGTCGCTTATTACACTCTAATTTACTGCACTTTAATTGAGTTTGAGCTTTAATCGCTAGTGTTTTGCACTAATTATGTGTTTTATGCCTTGTAGGAGTGATTTCGCGCTATGTAGATGTTATGAAATGAATTAAAGTGATTTGGAGCTTTGAAGTCTGAGTAAAAGCCCAAGGAATTAAGAAGGGATCGTGTTTGGGGATCAACAGATGATAGTTAAGAACGAAGAATCGAGTAGGCATATTGCGCACTGTCTAGTAAATGCACATAGCTTTACGCTCAGAACTCCATTCGGGCTCAAAAATATATGGTTGGAAAGCTAATTCAAAGGTCTAAAACTTTCATGTTTTACTTCTTTTCAAATTCCCAACAGAATAGGGTGAAAAGTGCGTGGCAAGTGCGCGGCCGCGCACTGGCCGCGCATGTCAGGCAGAACACTTGTCAAAATGCGCAGTCAATCCGCGGTTGATCTGCGGCCGCGCACGTCCTGTCCGGGAAAAGTATCTTTTTTTGCGTAGGAGAAGGTGTAATTGTTTGGGCCCGACCCTACTTGGTATAAATACATGGAAAAATAGTATTTTGAGGACTTTCGACATAATTTAGACCTAAGGAGGCTAAGGAGACCGGGGATTCGACCTAAGGAGGCAAGAACACACTGGGAGAAAAGCGGAGAATTCTTCCACGAGTTTTTCACTTCCTTTTTCCTATTTCCAGTATTGGTTATGAATTCTAGTATTGTAGTTATGCATACTATTATGAATAGCTAATTTGTTATCTAGAATTTTGATAGAACCCTTTGTAGGATGAATTCTTGTTATGTTTTAATATAATTTAGCCTTTGAATTTATCTATTTCTCAACTACGTGTTTATTTCAGTTGATTGAATGGCCATCGATTGACTGTGCCTATTTATTATGTGTTGCTTGAGAAAGGATACATGTAACGACCCGACCGGTTGTTTTGAGCTTTTGCACATTGCTCGCCTGTTCTCGGGCATGACTTGCCCCGTGTGGTGTATTATGACTTATGTAAATTGTTGGTTTTTGCTTTCAAGGTAATCGAAATGAATTTGGAAGAACAGTTCCCAGTTTGAAGCTTGAAAATTGAAAGGTTTGACCAATATTTGACTTGTTTGTATATGATCTCGGATCGGAATTTTTATGACTTGGTTAGCTCCGTTAGGTGATTTGAGACTTGGGAGCGTGATCGGAATGCATTTTGGGAGTCCGTGGAAGGTTCAGGCTTGAATTGGCCAAATTGAGATTTTGGCGTTTTTCGGTTGATAGGTGAGATTTTGATATAGAGGTCGGAATGAAATTCCGGAAGTTGCAGTAGTTCCGTTGTGTCATTTTTGATTTCTGTGCAAAATTTCAGGTCATTTGGATGTGGTTTGGTATACTTTTTGATCAAAAACGGAATGCGAAAGATTTTAGAACATTAGGCTTGAATTCAATGTGTTTTGGTGGTTTTGATGTTGTTCAAGGTGTTTTGAGGATTGGTACAAGTTCGAATAAGGTTATGGGATATGTTTGTACTTTTGGTTGAGGTCTCGGGGGCCTCGGGATGGTTTCAGATAGTTATCGGGAAGTCGGACTTGGAGTTTTGCAGCAGAAAATTTGCAGCCTCTGTTGTTTCCGCACCTGCGGATTGGTGACCGCAGGTGCGACACCGCTGGTGCGTAAAGGAGACCGCAAAAGCGGTGATGGCCGTAGAAGCGGAGACTTTGACCGCATCTGCGGAACCGTAGGTGCGGTACCTAGGTCGCAGATGCGGAATCTGAAGGAGTAAGTGAAATTCGCAGAAGCGGGTGTTTTTCCGCAGAAGCGGAATAGGTGCGCTTATGGTATCGCAGGTGCGGAAAGGCCTGGGCAGAGCATATATGTTATTTCATTTCGCGAGTTTGGGTTATTTCACCATTTTTGACTTCGACCTTGGAGTTTTTTGGGCGATTCTGAAGAGAGAAATCAAGAGACTTCGTTAAGGTAAGGATTTTTGGACCAAAAACACATTTCTATGGTAGTATTTCAAGAATTAAGGCTGTAAGTAAAGGAATTAAAGGGCAAAAATGGAGGATTAGGGCTTGAGTTTAAGAGGCCTTTAAATGAGAATTTAAGGGGTCATTTGGACTCCGATTTTAGTATTCTTGATATGTACGAACTCGTGGGGAGACGGGGAATCTATTGATGTGAAAATTTCTGAATTTCGAGACGTGGTCCCGGGGGTCGGGGTTTGTTAATTTCAGGATTTGTGCCCTTTATTGATTGTTTTCGCTTGGGATTTGTTCCCTTGGCATATTTTGACGTCCTCGTTCTAATTTAGGATAGATTCGACGAGCGCTTAGGCCAATTCGAGGGGCAAAGGCGTCACGAGCTAGAGATTGAGCCGGTTCGAGGTGAGTAATGATTGTAAATGATGTTCTGAGGGTTTGAAACCCCGGATTGCACATCGTAGTGCTATATTGAGGTGATGTACATGCTTGATGACGAGCGTGGGGTCGTGCACTATTGAGGACTGTGACTTGGTCCATCCCGATTGATGATTTTACCGCGTATTTGACTGAAATCTATTTGTCATCATCATTATTTGGGTTGCATGCCATATTTGGGTTTCGTGCTAACCATTTGAACCCTGCGGGTATTTTTGTTGATATTTCCTCACTGTTTTACTTTATACTTGAACTCAGTCATGTTATTTTCCACTGTTTTCAAAACTCAGCCATGTTTACTCAGTTTTAATACTCAAGTGATACTTAAATGATGTTTTGGGCTGAGAATCACTGTTTTACTGTTGCCCGAGAGGCTTATGTGATTTTTGACTGAGTAAGGCCGAGGGCCTGTTTTGTGAGGATACTTTTGGGTCGGGCTGCACGCCGCAGCGGTGATACACTGATTTTGATTTTGAGGCCGAGGGCCTGAGATATGTACGCCACGAGGTGGCTTGATTGATATGAGGCGGAGGGTCTAGATTTGGTGCCACGAGATGGCTTGTTATTGTGCTTGGGTCGTAAGGGGCCCCTCCAGGAGTCTGCACACCCCCAATGAGCGCGGGTACCCATTGTGATGTGAGATATAGACCGAGGGGCTGGTATGGTTCTATGTGATTGCCCGAGGGGCTGGTATTGTTCTATGTGATTGCCCGAGGGGCTGGTACTATTCTGATATATTGCCCAAGGGGCGGATTTGTTGATATTGTGGCCGAGGGGCGAACCTTATGTGCTTATCTTTCTTATTTGCCTGTCATTTACCTGATTAAGTTGTGTAATTGTGCCCGAGGGGCAGATTTCTGTGCTTATCTGCACTAGTTGTTCTGCATTCATTTGCGTAACCGTTGAAAAAGTCTTTTTCAAAGAAGTTTAACTGAGCTAAGATGTTTTAAGGGATTTTACGGCTTCATTATTTTCTACTGGCTTTTGAAACTGATTCTATACAGCATATTGATGCTCTTTTTGTGATTTCTTACCATTCAGACTTTAGTTATGATTATTACTCACTGAGTTGGCAGTACTCATTTTACTCCCTGCACCTTGTGTGCAGATTCAGGTATTTTTCTGAGCTTAGTGGCAGTTGTCATTGGAGTTAGCAAGGTAGCTGTCTGACGATCGCGGCTC
Source organism: Nicotiana attenuata (assembly GCF_001879085.1). Lineage (NCBI taxonomy): Eukaryota > Viridiplantae > Streptophyta > Magnoliopsida > Solanales > Solanaceae > Nicotiana > Nicotiana attenuata. The sequence continues at coordinate 18,878 of NW_017678744.1, forward strand.
TGCTTTCTCCCTCTTTATTCCTCCTAATGTATTATTGCAATTTTTTCGACCATTTCACTCTTGATGTGACTAGACAATTCTAGTAGATGCTCATGACTAGTGACACCCCGGTATCGGGCTGTGTTGGGTTGTATTCCGCGAATTGTTTTGTATTATCATCGTTATTTCTAAGATTATATCATGTTTTAGACGTAATGCTTATTGTCTAATTGCTTAAAAACTGGATTGGGAATGTGTCGGCTAGCCTTGTCTTCACGAGAGGCGCCATCACGACCGGATCTGGGGTTAGGGTCGTGACAATACATATTTAGGTGGTTGTTGAACAACGTCACTCCTAACGAATGTGAGAAATCAATACAGCGGGTTTAAAGGTAGGTTTAGAAATAACAAAGTCTTGACGTGGTCATAGTGAGTGGTTAGATGAAGCCAACTAGCGTAGTTCGAGAGAATATGTCTTGTAATTATTGTAGTTGCTCGAGAGAGAATTACGGCACCAAAAGTGCTCACGATCAGTAGAGAATACATCGGCGAAATTGTATGGGACATAGCTGGAAGGATTCCGACAATTGGGGAAATCATAACTCTAGACCTCCTTAATTTAGTCTCCAACCCTTTGTCTCGTTAGTTGATAATTTTACCACTTTCTATTATTTGCCAGTTAATAAATTAGAAATATAAATCTCAATCTTTATAATTTTGAAAATTGTTCGAACTTGTCTTCTTAGTGATATTAAATAGATATAGCTAAGCCTTAGTTCTCTATGGGATTCGACTTTGGAATTTTAGACCGGATTATATTTGCAGTGACTGCTTATCCTTTTTTAGGACTAGAGTTGGGCGTGATCAAATTTTGGCGCCGTTGCCGGAGAACTAACGGTGTAGTTGTAGCTGTATAGATTGCTAGGTTTCAAGTTTGAACTTTTATTTTGTTTTGTTTTTTATTTTATTTTTTGTTATTATAACTGTTTATTTGAGAAACATGACGTCTTGGAATTATGGGAACTTAGATGTATATAATTCTACTATTGATTCTCATACATATTGTGAAGGAAATCACCCGTATCAAAATTATCAAAATATTCCCGAGAGCGAGTTACGTGAACCAACTCAATCTTATTTGTGAAATGTGTGTGGTGGTAAAAATGATCACTTTTATGGTTGTGCTTACATTTCTTATCTTCTCCTAACCCCTTATTATGATGGTTCTACCTTTTCTTGTGAAGTTAACAAGAACAA
>NW_017678745.1:0-741 GCF_001879085.1 Nicotiana attenuata
GATGATCTGTTTGACGAGCTTCAGGGCGCACGGGTGTTTTCTAAGATTGATTTGCGCTCAGGTTACCATCAGTTGAAGATTCGGGAGCCAGGACTCGGTATGGTCATTACGAGTTCCTTGCTATGTCTTTTGGGATGACCAATGCCCCAGCAGCTTTTATGCATTTGATGCACAGTGTATTCCAGCCATATCTTCACTCTTTTATCGTTGTCTTTATTGATGATATTCTGGTATATTCCCGGAGTCGGGAAGATCATGAGCAGCACCTGAGGACAGTGCTTCAGACTCTGAGGGAAAAGAGATTATATGCAAAGTTTTCAAAATGTGAGTTTTGGTTGGATTCCGTGGCATTCTTGGGTCACGTGGTATCGAGTGAGGGTATTTGAGTGGATCCGAAGAAGGTAGAGGCCGTGCGGAGTTGGCCCAGACCATCCTTAGCTACAGAGATCCGTAGTTTTCTTGGCTTGGCGGGTTATTACCGTCGATTTGTTCAGGGGTTTTCATCTATTGCAGCACCTATGACCAGACTGACCCAGAAGGGTGCTCCATTTTAGTGGACAGAGGAGTGTGAGGCGAGCTTTCAGAAGCTCAAGACAGCTTTGACTACAGCTAACACTCATACGGTACCTTTAACTACACCGACTCTGTTTGAATATATCTCAAGTATTATAAATGATATTCTCTGAGGCTGAATTCTCCATGTTGGGTTCTACTATGTTTATCTTATACGATCTGATGACT
>NW_017678745.1:3981-7997 GCF_001879085.1 Nicotiana attenuata
ATCAAGTCCAAAACCTAGGATGACCATGTTCGAGACCTGAGAAAATTCTTTGAGCGGTTGCACAAATATGATTTGAAGTTGAATCCAGCTAAATGTGCGTTTGGAGTCCCATCGGGCAAGCTCTGGGTTTCATAGTCAGCAGGAGAGGTATTGAGTTGGATCCAGCAACTTGAAGTATTATTTACATTATGAAATGGAATTGAATAGATTTGGGCCATTTGGAGTCGGATACTCGTGGCAAGAGCGTGGTTTCTAGTTGATTTTGAGCCGGTTCGAGGTAAGTGGCTTGTCTAACCTTGTGTAGGGGACTTTTCCCCTTAGGATTGATATTATGGTAATTGAAATGCCTCGTACGTGAGGTGACGAGCGCGTACTTGTGCTAATTGCTGGAAATCCGATTTTTCATTAAAAATAGCCTTGAATTGTGTTCCTCCTTTCCTTGCTTATACTGTTTGGATATTAAACCTGCTGTAGCTTAGAGAAACATGTCTACTTGACTAAATTGCTCTATCTGTCTTAACTGCCTTAATTGTACTACGTGAATCATGCTAGGTTAGGATTACCTGCTTCACTTTGATATGAAATTGATTGGATTGAATTCTTGTTGTTGTTGTGTATTTACTTTGGGACTACGAAACGGTATTCTGGGAGATCCCCCTGCACTTTATTTTGGGACTACGGGACGGTATCCCGGGAGCTCCCCTGTATGTTTACTTTGGGACTACGAAATTGCATTCCGGGAGATCCCCCTGCTCATTTATGAGTTGGACTACGGGATTGCACCCGGGAGATCCACTGGATATGTTATTTATATTTGGGGACTACAGGACGGTATCCTGAGAGATCCCCAGTTGTTATCTCGGAACTGAGTTATGTCTTTTACTGTGTTTTACTTGCCTTTGTAATAGTTGTTGCTGTCCTCTATATCTTGTGTTATTTGATTACACTGTCATTTCTTACTGTTAAACCTGTATCTTATTTAACCTCAGTAGGGCCCTGACCTTCCTCGTCACTACCCAACCAGGTGAGGCTTGGCACTTACTGAGTACCGCTGTGGTGTACTCATGCCCTTTCTGCGCATATTTTTCATGTGCAGATCCAGGTACTTCTGCACAGGCTTACCATCCTTGAGGCAGGGAGAGCTTTTGGAGACTTCGAGGTACATCTGCCGCGTCCGCAGACCGAAGAGTCTCCATCTTTATTCTATCTTGTAGTATTAGCCCTTCTATCATACTGTTGATGTAGACATTCCGGAGTTAGAGCATTTTTACTATTTTTCTCTCAGCTTGTGTTCCCGTGAGTTTCCGGGTTTTGGGATAGTGATGTAGAAGTTTGAGATATTGTGCTGTATTTGCCGAGCGGCGTTCTATATAACGTTCCTTTAGTTATTTTGGTTTTGATTTATACTTCCGCAAGTTTCGATTTGTTTTCCGCACTTGTTAGGCTTACCTAGTCGTAGAGACTAGGTGCCACCACGACAGTTCACAGAGGGCGAATTGGGGTCGTGACAATTTTATACCGTCAGACTTCTCTATAACAATATCACTATATAACAACACTTCACTATAAAAGTCAAGCTTTTCCGGAATCAATTTTTATGTTATGTTATAATATATGTTCCCTGTAACAGCACTTCGTTATAATATCCAAAAATATTCGGAACAAACAAGGTTTTTATAGAGAGGTTTGACTGTACTTCTACCTAATACAAAGGAAAAGGTGCATTCCAATTATTTAAAGAAAACTGCATGTCTTGGCAGCAAATCTAAAGTTCTCATATGTGATTGCTATAAATCACTGCGAATAGGCTTCAATAATAGAAGGCCATGCAGGAATCTCAATAATATTGTAACGTGGAAATCCAGCTTCTTTTAACAATATTTTCCATTCATTTTCACTCCTTTCTTTCCCACCACTGCTGTGCGCTATCATAAGCAAATCAAGTATAAATCCCATGTCGTCGAATAAACCCTCACCCTCCGACTTCAACACTGCTTCAACTATGATCACTTTTCCAGTTTTCTCCGGTATCGCCTTTCTACAGTTCGTCAAGATCTTAACACAATCTTCGTCTCCCCAATCATGCATTACCCACTGCGTTTTAAAACATTACGAGTTTAACTTAGATCACTATTAAAAACAGGCCAAAAATCGATTTTCAAATGATGTATTTTTTAATTACATAATTAAAAATGCCGACTGACTTCGGTCGGTTTTTTCGGCATATTTTTTCTTTTTAGTCGTTTGTGAAATTTCACTGATCGATCGAAATCGGTCGGATATTGTGACCGACTTCGATCGGTATTCTTGGACGGCTTTTCGCTTGTTTTCTAGTAGTGAAATTTGAGCATATATGTGAACCATTATTAACTTTTCAGCCAATATTATATTAACTTTTGAGTATATAATTTCAAAAGTGCAATTAACTCTCGCAATTAATTCGACCATAAGACATAAAATTGAGCTCATTAAAAATTTAAATTTTGGTCCCGTTGGCTAAGTACACCTATGTTGAAGAACGGAGACGGTAAAGTTTAAAATCTTTCACATTAACATATGAATTTACTTAGATACACTAACAAACTATAATTTTTATCATATTGACAATTAATGTTTATCAAGAGAGGTATTTATTTGAATTTAACTTATGTCCGCATTTGGGCCATTGTGCCAAAATCAGTGTGGCAGAAATACCTTTTCCCTTATAATTACCTAATAAATAAATACCTAATACTGTGTACACCATAAATGCATAAAATCTAAACTCTATATCAGATTAAAAATTAATATTTATCAAGAGATTTACTTATGATTATCTAATAAATAACATAATTGTAAAATATTTTGTACACCATCAATTCATAGATCTTATACTCTTACCCGTTGCACTTTTCTTTTTAATATATCCAAAAAGAATGATATATTTCTATTTTGAAAATAATTTACTATAAATATTTGTAGCTTGCTTTAGATCACTATTCTAATTTTTTTTTTCTTTTTTACATATCGTGGTCAATTAAAATACATCACATAAAATGGGGCGGGAGGAGTGATTTTATTTTGTGTCTCACACAACTTACACTAGTTGTGTGAGGCCTCTTTTTATCTTACATATTTGTGGACCTATATCTTACACATTTGGGTACACAAAATTCTGGGACCCACACAGTTGTAAAACAAAAAAGAGGCATGACAGTATCAGTTGTGTGAGACACATTTTTCGGGTGGGAGGGAGTAACATTTACCTTGATAAAGATAGCATCAGCAGGTGGGATAGCCTGAAACATGTCCCCACCAACATGAGAAACACCATCATATTCAGGAGCAGTTCAAACAACATGAGGTAAATCAAAATTTGTCCCCTTGATTTAAGGATAGGCCTTTACAATTTCAGACATGGCAGCCCCTACTCCTCCACCTACATCCACAAGTGATGTAATGGAATTAAACCCATCTTTGTACCCTTTAATTATTGCCTTCATTATAATCTTGGTCATAGAATTCATCCCATTGTTGAAACTAGTATTCAACTCTGCATGTATATATATATATATATATATATATATATATATATATATATATATATATATATATATATATATATATATACTTACGCTATACTATGCACTGAGTATAAGTATTAGGTAATACTGTATCGAATACAACTTATATATATGTGACGACCCGACCCGTCGTCTCATGAGTTACCGCTCCGTTTCCCCCATTTTATGCTTCTTCATGTTTCGTTATCGGTATTTGGTATGTTAGAGTTGATTTGGATTGGTTTTGATAAGAAATGAGACACTTAGTCTCTTTAAGGAAGGCTTAAGTTGGGGAAAAGTCAATCGGACGTTGACTTATGAGTTAGAGGGCTCGGAGGTGATTTCCGGTGATTCGGTTAGCTTCGGGAGGTGATTTGTGACTTAGGAGTGTGATCGGAATTGATTTTGGAGGTCCGGTGTAGAATTAGGCTTGAATTGGCGAAGTTAGTATTTTGGCGAATTCCGGTTGATAGG
>NW_017678745.1:9540-13167 GCF_001879085.1 Nicotiana attenuata
ACTTTCCAATTCCAAGAATGAAATCAATATTTCATCGTCCATCTTTCTTTTCTTTCTAATTTGGATTGTTTTTCCTTTTTCATCTTTTCTTTTCAGTTATAATAATGCAGCTTTAAATAACATGACATGCTTGCGGACTCCATGCCCGGACTCAAACACGCTGTTTAATTGTGAAATAATGAATCAAGAACCGGGATATGATGAGGAAGAGGCTTTTAGGGAGATAAACCGAGAATTGGAACAATTTGAGAACAAACCTAAGCCAAACCTGAATGACACTGAACCGGTTAATTTGGGAACGGCCGAAGAAATAAGGGAAACCAAAATAAGCATTCACACAGATCAACACACTCGAGATGCAATAATTCAGCTCCTGTTCGAATTTAAAGATGTGTTTGCTTGGTCGTATGACGACATGCCAGGACTAAGTATGGACCTAGTGGTGCACAAATTGCCGATCTACCCCGATTGTCCTCCAGTACAACAAAAGCAAAGGAAGTTCAAAACTGATATCAGTGATAAGATCAAAGAAGAAGTCACAAAACAGTTAAAGGCGAGGGTAATTCGAGTGGTCCGATACACCACGTGGTTGGCCAATGTGGTTCCAGTACCAAAGAAAGACGGGAAAACCCGGGTGTGTGTAGATTACCGAGATTTGAACAGGGCAAGTCCCAAAGATAATTTCCCGTTACCTAACATTCACATCCTTGTTGATAACTGCGCCAAACATGAAATACAGTCTTTCGTGGACTGTTACGCAGGATATCACCAAGTGTTGATGGATGAAGAGGACGCCGAAAAGACAGCTTTCACTACACCATGGGGAACCTACTGTTATCGGGTCATGCCGTTTGGGCTGAAGAATGCTGGGGCAACTTATATGAGGGCCATGACCACCATCTTCCACGATATGATGCATCAAGAAATAGAGGTGTATGTGGATGATGTAATCGTTAAGTCACGAACTCAGAACGATCACGTTCGAGATTTGAGAAAGTTCTTTGAATGGTTGCGCAAGTATGATCTGAAGTTGAATCCAGCTAAATGTGCTTTCGGAGTCCCATCGGGCAAGCTCTTGGGTTTCATAGTCAGCAGGAGAGGTATTGAGTTGGATCCAACAAAGATAAAGGCCATTCGAGATTTACCTCCTCCAAGAACTAAGAAGGAGGTGATGAGTTTATTGGGCAGGTTAAACTATATCAGTCGGTTCATCGCTCAATTGACTACCACCTGTGAGCCCATATTCAAGTTATTGAAGAAAGATGAGGCTATCAAGTGGACGTCCGAATGTCAAAAGGCTTTCGATAAAATCAAGGAATATTTGTCAAATCCTCCAGTATTGGTCCCACCTGAGCAGGGACGACCTCTCTTCTTGTATCTGACAGTGTTGGAAAATTCTTTTGGCTGTGTCCTCGGTCAGCATGACATAACCGGAAGGAAAGAGCAGGCAATTTACTATCTGAGCAAGAAGTTTACTGGCTACAAGGCCAAATACACCTTGTTGGAAAGAACATGCTGCGCTCTGACGTGGGTTGCCCAAAAGCTGAGACATTATCTTCAAGCCCATACCACCTATCTAATAACCAGGTTGGATCCTTTGAAATACATATTCCAGAAACCGATGCCCACTGGGAGGTTGGCAAAATGGCAAATCTTGCTCACTGAATTTGACATAGTCTATGTTACTCGCACGGCAGTGAAAGCCCAGGCTTTGGCGGATCATTTGGCTGAAAACCCGGTCGACGAGGAATATCAACCGTTAAGCACCTATTTCCCGGATGAGGAAGTAAATTCGGTGGAAACCATCTCTGAGGACACTCGTGCTTGGAAAATGTTCTTTGATGGAGCAGTAAATGCGAGGGGTGTAGGTATTGGGGCAATCTTGATATCACCCAATGGTCAGCACTAGCCTGGCTGTACTACCCGGCTACAGCCAGGCTCCGTTTTTTTTGCACAAATAATACAGCTGAGTATGAAGCCTGCATCATGGGCATGAACATGGCAATTAACCAAGATGTTGAAGATTTATTAATCATGGGGGACTCTGACTTGATTATCCGACAAGCCCAAGGAGAATGGGAAACTCGAGATGTTAAGCTCATTCCTTATCGACAACATGTGGAAGATCTCACCAAACGCTTCATGTCGGTAGAATTCAGGTATATCCCCCGGTGTCATAATGAACTAGCCGACGCACTTGCCACTCTAGCTTCAATGTTGCCTTACCCAGGCAATGCCCATATTGACCCCTTAGAGATTCAAATCAAAGAAAAGCACGGGTATTGTAATGCGGTTGAGGTGGAACCAAGTGGTCAGCCCTGGTATCATGATATCAAGAGATTTCTGAAAACACAGGAATACCCTGAGCAGGCCACCGGAGATCAGAAAAGAACCATTAGACGACATGCGAGTGGTTTCTTTTTAAGTGGTGATGTTTTGTATAAAAGAACCCCGGACCTCAACTTGCTAAGATGTGTTGACGCCGAAGAAGCTGGAAGAATTATGCATGAAGTGCACGCAGGAGTATGTGGACCTCATATGAATGGTTATGTGTTGGCAAAGAAAATTTTGCGAGCCGGGTATTACTGGATAACCATGGAGAAGGACAGTTTCAGTTTTGTTCGGAAATGTCATCAATGCCAGGTGCACGGCGACTTGATTCATGCACCTCCGACAGAACTCCATCCGATGTCAGCACCTTGGCCGTTTGTTGCTTGGGGCATGGATGTCATTGGGCCGATCGAGCCGAAAGCTTCGAATGGGCATAGGTTCATACTGGTAGCAATCGACTATTTCACAAAATGGGTTGAAGCCATCACCCTCAAGTCAGTCACCAAGAAAGCCGTGGTAGACTTTGTGCACTCCAACCTCATTTGCCGCTTTGGCATTCCTGCAATTATTATTACCGACAATGCAGCTAACTTGAACAGTCGCCTGATGGAGGAGGTATGTGAACAATTCAAGATAACGCATAGAAACTCAACTCCCTATCGGCCAAAAGCCAATGGTGCTGTCGAGGCAGCAAATAAGAACATCAAGAAGATTTTGAGAAAGATGATTCAAAGCTCCCGGCAATGGCATGAAAAGTTACCCTTCGCATTACTTGGGTATCGCACCACAGTACGTACATCAATTGGAGCAACACCGTACTTGTTAGTTTATGGTACCGAAGCAGTCATACCTGCAGAAGTGGAAATTCCTTCACTCCGGATAATCGTTGAGGCAGAGATTGAGGACAGTGAATGGGTTAAAACCCGACTAGAGCAATTGTCATTAATTGATGAAAAACGGATGGCCGCGGTTTGTCACGGACAGCTGTACCAACAAAGAATGGCCCGTGCCTATAATAAGAAAGTGCGTCCCAGGAATTTTGAAGTGGGACAGCTGGTACTCAGACGCATTCTTCCTCATCATCAGGAAGCAAAAGGGAAGTTTGCCCCTAATTGGAAGGGTCCATACATCATCCGGAAAATTTTGCCAAGAGGAGCACTGTATCTGGGAGACATCGAAGGGAATGATCCTGAGACAGCAGTCAACGCAGATGCGGTAAAAAGGTACTACGTCTAATCCTCATTCGGCGATGGCTTTTGTGCAATTGAGATGACGAAGGCTTTTCTTCTCGCTATC
>NW_017678745.1:13395-20102 GCF_001879085.1 Nicotiana attenuata
GGAAGTATTATCGAAAAAAAAAAGAGAAAAGAAAAAAAAAGAAGAAAAAAAAAGAGACAAAAAAGAAAAGGAAAAGAAAATATGATGGAAAAAGAGAAAAAGAAAAAAGAAAAAAGAAAAAAAAGAAAAGAAAAAGAAAATATGATATGATGAAAAGAAAAAGAAAAAGAAAAAGAAAACAAAACAAAAACAAAACAACAAAAACAAATGTTTGCCTGAACTACGTTTGACTTGATTCTGAAAGGATACGTAGGCAGCCTCTCTCTGGGGTTCAGTCACACCAAAACAAAAATCCCAATGTCCCAAAAAAAAAAAAAAACTGGGGCAGATGATATAATGGTTCGGCCATGAATCCGCCGAAATGGTTCCAAAGTTGTAGTTCCGCCCAAAATCCTTTTTACCCCAAAACCTTGTCCAAGTCCTTCCGATCAATTGGCAAAGGCAGGGAAGTGGAGTTATTGTTGGAATCTGACACAATGCAAATTGAGAGAAACAAAATGAGAGAGTCTTATCGGTGAAAACCTTTGGGCACCATAAGGCGATGGTGAGTAGAGAATCTGAAAACGAGAGAGTCCGCTTAGTGAAAACTCGCAAAGAGCACTATCGGGCGACGGTGAGAAGAGAAATGAGAGAGGTCGATTGGCGAAAACCCGCAAAGGGCGCTGTCGGCCGAAAAGAAGACATCTCACCACTAAAAGAGTCCTAGCAAGGTTCCCTGGTTTTGAAATAAGGATCAATGGGTTCACGAGAAGCAGGAAAGTTTGTGTGGGTCGGGCGTCCAGTCCAAGAAGCATGTCATGTTCATTCGAAGCCAGCATGCGCCCCAGATAAGTCCTTCTTTTCCCCCGAAAGGGATGCTTCTCTTCAAACTCATATGCTTGCCTTTTGCATACTTCTCTTTGAATCCCTTTCGGTCTAACAATGATTCCGAATTACTACAAAGAAAGGTGGCAGGATTGGTTCCATCGGGCTCCGCCTGGCAAAAGCCGGAGAAAATGCCCAGCCTCAGCGAGTGCGTCAGGCCGATCCCGACTGACCATAGTGGTTGATGCTTTCGAAGCAAAAACATTGGAAAAGAAAGAAAATCAAAGGCAAGGGCAGAATAAAGTGAAAAGGCTAGAGCCCACATGGGCGAGTCATAATGAAATCCTGAAGGCTGAACCCGGTCGGTTTGAAAAGAGATTCACCCTCAAGGCAAACGAGCAGCAAAGTTCTCAGCGAAAATAGGGCTGGGATCAGGCAATTGGGATGATCAAGGCCACAAAAATCAACCACCGTTTCGAACTAATAAATTGTTCTTTGTTGGAAACAGGTCTTATTCGGAGCAACCGTGCAAGAAGCAGGTACGACATAGAAACGAAATGCGCAAGCGCTGAAACAGCTTTGCAGCAGGAAAACGACCAAAAAGAAAGTTTCCCTCCCCCCCAAATTCTTTCATGCGTTTTGCTAAATAAAAGGAAAACATATAAAAAGGAAAACAAAAGAAAAATAAAGAAGAAAAGAAATAAAAATGAAAATCCCAAAAGAAAAACAAATCATGGTAGCATAGGATCCCATTCCTTAAATCTCCCGGCCAAAAAACCGAGAAGCTTTTTCTTTCCAAATCCCGGCCAAAAAACCGAGGATCTCCCGGCCAAAAAATCGAGGAGCCTTTTCTTTCCAAATCCCGGCCAAAAACCGAGGATCTCCCGGCATAAAAATCGTGGAGCTTTTTCTTTTCCAAATCCCAGAACAAAAACCGAGGATCTCCCGGCACAAAAACCGTGGAGCTTTTTCTTTCCCAAATCCCGGAACAAAAACCGAGGATCTCCCGGCACAAAAACCGTGGAGCTTTTTCTTTCCCAAATCCCGGAACAAAAACCGAGGATCTCCCGGCACAAAAACCGTGGAGCTTTTTCTTTCCCAAATCCCGGAACAAAAAACGGGGATCTCCCGGCACAAAAATCGAGGAGCTTTTTCTTTCCAAATCCCGGCCAAAAATCGAGGATCTCCTGGCCAAAAAACCGAGGAGCCTTTTCTATCCAAATCCCGGCCAAGAAAATCCCGGCCAAAAAACCGAGGAGCTTTTTCTTTCCAAATCCCGGCCAAAAACCGAGGAGCTTTTTCTTTCCAAATCCCGGCCAAAAACCGAGGATCTCCCTACACAATCCTGATTTGATCGCTTAGATATGTGTCATAGCTAACTCACGAAATTTTCCTAGTGAAAACTGGGGCAGAAAATTTCGTTCGTTTGTTTGTTTTTGTGTCTTAAACAGGGGTGCGAGACGACCGATGGAATGAGTCTCAATCCAGAATAAAGAAAAGAAGAAAAGAACAAAAAGAAATGAATTCAAAATGTTGAAGCAAACAAAGGTGCGGATAGCTCAAATTTGATTAAAGTCATAAGCTCCGCCGATTCCGCTTTGACCCAATGCTGCAGAAAGAAACAACACCTACAACTTGCGAGCATCAAGATTCAGATTGGAGTCCACAGCAACATCAGCTAGGACTCAAGATCAAGCTTCAAGAGAATTATAGATAGGAATCTTGTAACTCATGGTTGATAGGCATAGCTAGCTTAGCTTTGATTTTCCTTTTGGTGTAATAAGGGGGTCAGCAAGAAGTGGCAGCAGCAACAGCAGTGAAATCACAGCTCCCAGTAGTCCCAGCTACCAAAACTTCCAGAGCTACACTGACCTGATTCCTGTTCAGCCCAGGATATGTAGGCAACCTCTGAAGCAGGGTGCGGTCAAGCTTTTGCAAAATTGCTTCACACGGAATACGCAAACAGGCAAAAATCGTTCATTTCTGCTCACTTGTCTTTGCGCGAAAACTCTTCGTGTTTCCGGGCAAAGAGGGGCAGCTGTGAGCACGTGATTTTTGCCCTAAGCAATAATTCCCAAATTTCAAACAAAATAATTTCTCTAGTATTTTATAACTTTTGTGAATTTTGTGGCATTGTTGCATTTTTATTTNTTCCTTCCACGCATTCGTAAGCGCGCATGAGCGCTCAGTATCTGATGTGCCTTGAGGGCTTGTGATTTCCCTGATCGAGGGGCGAGATGTGATCTCTGCGAGTTTGATGTTGGGCCAGTCTAGAGGACTTGAGGCCTGATCTTTGCCTATGGCTTGAGCACCGAGGTGCTGATTATGTGAGTAAGTGTTTTGAACTTATATGTTTGGTATTGTCCCTATTAGTGGAAGTGATGGCTGGGTAGTTATGTGATGAGTATGTTAGTACTATGGGATGTATCTATGTAACTTGGAAGCGACGAGGAAGGTCTGCTGGATGGTAGATGAACTATACAGTGTATGATTTCCATTGTGATCGGATGTGTAGCCACGAGTTATGGGCGCGTGAAGAATATTTTCGTGTCTCCTAGTTGGGAGTGAAGTAAATTTTATTTGCGGTATGAGTTCAGACTCAGGAAGACTAAGTGTGAGCACGTGATTTTTGCCCTAAGCAATAATTCCCAAATTTCAAACAAAATAATTTCTCTAGTATTTTATAACTTTTGTGAATTTTGTGGCATTGTTGCATTTTTATTTGTGCATTTAATCCATATGAAAATACAAAAAATATGCATCGGCATTTAGGGATTTAATTTCACAATTGTAGTAGTAATTAGTTTTAGAATAAAACGTAAAGGAAATCGCAAGAAAATAGTTCTTTGCATTTGTTTCAAATAGAGTTATAAGTGATTTTAGGAGTTAAATGGGGTAATTAGGTCTTTACTTTGTTTAGCATTTTATAAAATCAGAAAAAATAAATAAATACAAAAAATACAAAAAATGCAAAAGCAAAATAAGAGAAAATACAAAATGAAAAGAGGAAATTAAAAAAAAAAGAGAGAGAAGATGGTCTTGTGCCCGAATTGGGCTGATTATTTTGGCCCAAAAGAAAACTCCCCAACCCACATACCAAACCCAGGCCCAATCCCCAGTCCATTCAAGAGGCGCCCCCAAACGACGTCGTTTGACCCTAGTCAATCCTGGCCGTCGAGGTTTCATGATCCAACGGCCAGGAAGCTAGGGTCGACTAATATATATATGTCCAAACACACCCCCCCTACCCCCTCACCACTCCTCTCTCACCCCCCCTCCTCAGAGACCCAAATAAACGCCGGCCACCGCCCTCCGCCCTGAGCCACCGCATACCACCGTCCCTCCGCCGTCCGCCGCCGGCCGGAAATCGTCGCCGCCGGCGGCGATGCTCCAAATAACCCAAAAAATACACCATGGAATCCTCTCATCATCCTCTTTCCAACCCCCAAAACCACTTTCCCCGAATCCTAACCAAACGCTTCGAATTTTAAATCTAAAATATCCGGCCAAAATACAAAGTATACCAAACAGTCCCAAATTAACACCCTGTGACCGTCTGAGCCTCCTCTATCTAATCCCCATGCCCGTTTGCCTCGAATCTGCCTGGGTTTGCTCGAATCCTCACTTAAATTTTTCGGCCAAAAACCCTAATTCAAATTTTGGGGATTTTGGACCGTAATATCCCTAATCATGTATTTTCCTTCGAAAAACACACGATTAGGGATGTTACGTGTCAAGAATCCCGGAGGATTCAAACAACAGTGGCTGTCCGGAGTTCTTATAATCAGTAAGTTCTTTTCAAAATTATTGCTGTTTCTTTTAGTTGTAATCTGTTCTTATTGTCTTAGTTTAGTTTTCGTTTATTTGAAACTAGTTGTGATTTAGTTCATAATTCTGTTCTCTGTTGGCTTTAATCTTTTGTTTAATCCGGGTTTACCAGTTCATGATTTCAATTCGTGATTTTAGTGTTTGTTTATTAGTTATTAGTTCGTTTTTGTTGATCGTTGGTTATGTTAGCCTAATGTTAGTGTTAACTGAATCATCTAGGTTAGTTAGCATTTATTAGAGTTTAATTTTAGTTTTGCTGATTGGTTATAGCTGATTTAGGTTCATTAGGAGTAACTGGTTAACTTTTAACTCAAGTAAAGGGTTTTGTTTGAGTTAGTAATTTTGGAGTTGATCAAGGGTAACTTAGGCATAGAAAAGGGTAGTTTTATTAGGAATAGTAATTTTAAAGGTAGGGAAAGGGTAGTATAGGAATCACAGTGGGTGTAGGACCTTCTAGAATAGACCTTAGTATAGTTTTCAATAAAATAGGTGTTGTTACTTGGATAACAAGTTTAAAAATGAGGACTGAAAGTTAAAAGGAGAGGGACTAAAGAGAAAAACAAAATCTGAAGAAAGCTTTACATTTTTGCCTATAAAAGGCACACACATTGCCTTGTTTAGCAAGTTTTCTAGACCCCTGAGAATTTTCAAAGACCTTCCAGCTCCAAACTTCCCCAAAATGTACATTTTTTGCAAGTTTAAGATCTGAAATTCGAACTTCAGATTCAAATACAGCAAAACTTAACAAAAAATAACTGTTCTATTGTAACTTTGGGCCTGTTCGAGNGATCTATATATTCACCCTTGGACGGATTCGAAAGTTAAACTAGCAAACTGGAAGTCTTAACAAATAATCTAAAATGGCTGTAGCATCATCAGTTGTTAAATTCAATATCCGATCCCGGATTAACACTAGACTTTGCATCAATTTAAACTTTGTTTCTGGGCTCAAACGCAAGGCCCAAACAATTAGTGTTCAGCTTTATAGCTGAAATTTGTACAAGAAATACTTCCTGGGCTTGGGCCCTTCAATGATGAGCCCAATCGCACAAGCAGCGCACTCCACCGAGTCTAAATCCAGACTCATCAAAACCATTTTATCTCCCACTTGGGCCCCCATGACGGTCTATGACTTAGTGGACTTTCATCCAAACCTTGTTGAATTTTATCATTTTGGAGTGGTTTTAAGAGCTTAATTTTTAATTGGAAATAATACCGAGTTCGGGTTGTCCAAGTTAAGTAGCACATTTGAATTAGGAGATCTTCCTCTTGTTCAAATGTGGACTTGAACTTGAAGCCTAAATTACTTTTAATAAATGGGAGTTCACAATACTAATTAATTAGGCCCTTTTAGAGACAAATTCAATAGAAAATAATAGTCCCTTTTTAGGATGGCCTTTAAAAAAAAAAACGAGGTGTGCCACGCCAAACAAAACCCATAAATTGCGTGGCCCTCTTTAAATATTTATATTAAAAATACGTAGAAATCCGGGACATGCCATGTAGCGAATTTTCATGGCTTCCCGCAAAGTTAATAAGACGCTAGCCACGTTAGGCGCGCTTTTAATAATATTACTTTCCTAAACTCGGGTGTGCATTTCATGCAACCCAAATCCAAATCCCAAAACGTTGAATAAGAGGTGTCGAGGATCCGGGTGCATTTCATGTGATGTGATCCAAGAACACGCTCTTAAACGGCGTTCACTTTCGTAAAAATAACTAAAAGCGGTAAATAATCTTGAAAGTGCACTATAGGTTGGAGCATATACAAAAATTGGATTTTAGCCATTTATAATAATTTAAGCGACAGTGCTAGAACCACGGGATCCGGGGGTGCCTAACACCTTCCCTCGGGTCAACAGAATTTCTTATTCAGAATTTCTGGTTCGCAGACTCCAATTGGGAAGTCGAAATTTTCCTCGATTTGGGATTCAAGTTAAACCGGTGACTTGGGACACCAAAAACCAATCCTAATCATTCCTGCTATTTACTTAAATGTCATTTATTATTGTTCATTATTATTGAATGCTACATTATTGCTCCTGATTTCTATAATAGTTATTACATGCTATTGC
>NW_017678746.1:0-3183 GCF_001879085.1 Nicotiana attenuata
GTATCAGAGTTTCTCGTACTAGGATTTCGGGGCACCAGAGGTTTCCTCAGCCTGCCCAGCCAGTTAGAGGCGTTGGCAGAGGTGTTAGAGGTGGAGGTAGAGGTCATAGAGGTGGAGTTCAGGTCGCTAGAGGTAGAGGCCAGCTAGCAGCCAGGCTAGAGGCTGAGTCTTCAGATGCAGACATTACAGGTACCATTCTGATTCGTATTAGAGATGCTTCAGTGCTATTTGACCTTGGGTCTACGTATTCGTATGTGTCGTCCTATTTTGCACCCTACCTGGTTATGCCTAGTGATGCTTTGGGTATTCCTGTTTATGTATCTACACCGGTGAGGGATTCTATAGTGGTCGACCGAGTTCATCGTTCCTGTGTGGTAGTATTTGAGGGTCTTGAGACCCGTGTTGATTTATTGCTCTTAGACATGGTGGATTTCGATGTTATATTAGGGATGGATTGGTTGTCCCCGTATCATGCTATCTTGGATTGCCACGCCAAGACCGTGACCTTGGCTTTACCAGATTTGCCCCGTTTGGAGTGGCGAGGGACCCCAGGTCATGCCACTCGCAGTGTTATCTCATATGTGAAGGCTCGACGCATGGTCAAGAAGGGGTGTTTAGCTTATCTGGCGTATGTTCGTGATTCCAGCGTAGAGGTCCCTTCTATCGATTCTGTTCCTATTGTTTGGGAGTTCCCCGAGGTTTTCCCTTCAGACCTGCCGGGTATGCTGCCCGACAGGGATATCGATTTTTGTATTGATCTGGCTCCGGGCACGCAGCCCATTTCTATCGCTCTGTATCGCATGGCCCCGCCAGAGTTGAAAGAGTTAAAGGATCAGTTGCAGGATTTGCTTGAGAAGGGTTTCATCAAACCCAGCGTTTCGCCTTGGGGTGCGCCGGTGTTATTTGTGAAGAAAAAGGATGGTTCGATGAGGATGTGCATTGATTATCGGCAATTGAACAAAGTGACGATAAAGAACAAGTATCCACTGCCGAGGATTGATGATTTGTTCGACCAGCTTCAGGGTGCAAAGGTGTTTTCAAAGATAGAGTTGAGATCTGGCTACCATCAGCTGAGGATTAGGGCGTCTGATGTCCCTAAGACAGCATTCCGCACTCGGTATGGGCATTATGAGTTTTTGGTCATGTCGTTTGGGTTGACCAATGCCCCAGCCGCATTTATGGAGTTGATGAATCGAGTGTTCAGACCTTACTTGGACCTGTTCGTGATAGTCTTTATTGATGATATTCTGGTGTACTCCCGCAGCCAGGAGGAGCACGAGCAGCACCTCAGAGTGGTTCTTCAGACTCTGAAGGATATTCAGTTATATGCTAAGTTCTCGAAGTGTGAGTTTTGGCTGAGTTCAGTAGCATTTCTGGGTCACGTTGTATCAGCAGAGGGTATTCAGGTGGACCCGAAGAAGATAGAGGCAGTCAAGAACTGGCCTCGACCAGCATCAGCTACAGAGATTCGGAGTTTCTTGGGGTTAGCAGGCTACTATCGTCGGTTCGTGAAGGGGTTTTCATCTATTGCAGCCCCGATGACCAGACTGACCCAGAAGGGTTCCCAGTTCAGATGGTCAGATGAGTGTGAGGCGAGCTTTCAGAAGCTCAAGACAGCTCTGACTACGCCACCAATATTGGTTTTGCCCACAGGTTTAGGGCCTTATACAGTTTATTGTGATGCTTCCCGTATTGGGCTTGGTGTAGTATTGATGCAGGATGATAGAGTCATTGCCTATGCTTCGAGACAGTTGAAGATCCACGAGAAGAATTATCCGGTTCATGATCTAGAGTTGGCAGCCATTGTTCATGCTTTGAAGATTTGGAGGCATTACCTATATAGTGTGACGTGTGAGGTGTACACTGATCACAAGAGTCTTCAGTACTTGTTCAAGCAGAAGGAGTTGAACTTGAGGCAGAGGAGGTGGTTGGAGTTATTGAAAGATTATGATGTTACTATTTTGTATCACCCGGGGAGAGCCAATGTGGTGGCTGATGCATTGAGTAGGAAGTCCGCCAGCATGGGTAGTCTTGCTTATATTCCGGTCAGCCAGAGACCGCTTGCTTTGGATATTCAGGCCTTGGCCAATCGATTTGTGAGGTTGGACATTTCTGAGCCTAGCAGAGTGTTAGCTTGCACGGTCGCTCGTTCTTCATTATTGGAGCATATCCGTGATCGGCAGTTTGATGATCCCCATTTGTGTGTCCTGAGAGACACGGTGCAGCGTGGAGGTGCCACGAAGGTGACCTTAGATGATGATGGTGTTTTGAGATTGCAGGGGCGAGTTTGTGTGCCCAATGTCGATGGGATTCGAGAGTTGATCTTAGCGGAGGCCCATAGTTCTCGGTATTCTATTCACCCGGGCGCCGCGAAGATGTATCAGGACTTGCGGCAGCATTATTGGTGGCGTAGGATGAAGAAAGATATTGTTGCATATGTGGCTCGATGTTTGAACTGTCAGCAGGTTAAGTATGAGCATCAGAGGCCTGGTGGTTTGTTTCAGAGGATTGAGCTTCCCGAGTGGAAGTGGGAGAGGATTACCATGGATTTCGTTACTGGACTTCCGTTGACTCGGAAGAAGTTCGATGCGATATGAGTTATTGTTGATAGGCTGACCAAGTCAGCACATTTCATTTCTGTTGCAGTCTCTTATTCATCGGAGAGGTTAGCTGAGATCTATATCCGAGAGATTGTTCGCCTTCATGGTGTGTCGGTATCTCTCATTTCGGACCGGGGTACGCAGTTTACCTCGCGTTTCTGGGGTGCAGTTCAGCAGAGTTGGGCACCCAGGTTGAGTTGAGCACAGCGTTTCATCCTCAGACGGACGGTCAGTCCGAGCGGACTATTCAGATATTGGAGGATATGCTCCGAGCCTGTGTCATTGATTTTGGAGGCTCGTGGGATCAGTTTTTGCCTTTAGCAGAGTTCGCCTACAACAACAGCTACCAGTCCAGCATTCAGATGGCTCCATATGAGGCGTTGTATGGTAGGCGATGTCGGTCTCCAGTCGGATGGTTTGAGCCGGGAGAGGCTCGGCTATTGGGTACAAATTTAGTTCAGGAGGCCTTGGATAAGGTCAAGATCATTCAGGACAAGCTTCGTTCGGCTCAATCGTGGCAAAAGAGTTATGCGGATCGTAAGGTTCGAGATGTAGCTTTCATGGTTGGTGAGCGGGTCTTGCT
>NW_017678746.1:5400-12055 GCF_001879085.1 Nicotiana attenuata
GCCTACCACGTGATATTATGAAATGGGATCGAGTGGTACGCCTACCACGTGATATTATGAGAAATGGGATCGAGTTGCACGCCTGCAACGAGAGGAAATTGAAACAAGTGAAAGTGGTTTGTTTTCCCTTATTCTGTGTTAGAAGAAATCGGATGTAGTTTCTTTTGTTATTCCTGATATTTCGCTTTATCTGCTACCCCATAAGCATGTTCCCCTCCCAGTTTTAATTGTTTACTTTCCGCTATTATTTTGTTGTACTTGTATATATGTCTGCACAGATTTATCTAGTAGTCTGGCTTAGCCTCGTCACTACTTCGCCGGGGTTAGGCCAGGCACTTACCAGCACATGGGGTCGGTTGTGCTGATGCTACACTCTGTGCATCTTTTTGCACAGATCCAGGTGTTGGAGCAGCATTTGAGTAGCAGTAGCATTCTTGGAGCGAGCTTTCAGTCCAGGGACATTCGAGGTAGCCCTGCTGATGTCCGCAGGCCCGGAGTCCCTTTCTATTTTATTCAGTTTGTTATCATTTGTACTGAAGCAGACAGTTCTATGTTTCATTCAAACCTTGTATTTAGTATTCTCTAGTCGTTAATGAGTATTGTGACACCAGTCTTGGGTAGAGGATTTTGTTAAACTTCCGCATTTCATTCGGTTAATTATATTTGAGACTTCCGCTTTATCATATTATGTTTTGTTTTCATTAAATGGACGATAATTGCTAAAAGAAATAAATTGAGTTGGCTTGCCTAGCTCCTAATAGTAGGCGCCATCACGACTCCCGAGGGTGAGAAATTTGGGTCGTGACAGGGCCCCTTACGACCCATGCGCTATATCAAGCCACCTCGTGGCATCATCACTCGGCACTCGGCCTCACATCACTCGGCCTCCTATCACTCAAGCCACCTCGTGGCATATAAAGTATCTCATATCACTCAGCATATCCTCACATATGGCCCTCGGCCTCACTCAGTCCAGAAATCATCACAAGCCCCTTGGGCATCAGTAAAACAGTAGTGCTCAGCCCAAACAACATTTAAAATATTATTTAAGTCTCGAATTCAAGTAAAAGTGGCTGAGTTTGTAAAACAGTATTAATCAATAGGACTGAGTTCAAGTAATATGTCAAAATTGTGAGGAAACAGTGATAAAAGTCCACGAAGGACTCAAGTAGTCGGCGTGAAGCCTAAATATGGCAATAAGCCCAAACCATGATGATAACAAACAAGTCTTAGTCAAATATGCGGTAAAAACATCAATCGGGATGTACCAAGTCACAATCCCCAATAGCAAATAACCTCGCGCTCGTCATTAAGCGCGTCTTTCACCTCAATATAGCACTACGTTGTGCAAATCCGGGGTATCAAACCCTCAGGACATCATTTACAATCATTACTCACCTCAAGCCGGTCAAAACTCTAGCTCGCTATGCCCTTGCCTCTCAAATTGGCTTCCTCGCACGTCGAATCTGACCAAAACCACAACGAATACGTCACAATATGCCAAAGGAACAATACCCAATCGAAAACAATCGAATAATATTAAAAATCCCGAAATTTGCAAAACCCGAGCCCCGGGCCCACTTCTCGAAACTCAGAAATTTTCACATCAACGGGTTCCTTATCTCGCCACGAGTCCATACATACCAAGAACTCTCATATCCGATCTCAAATGACCCATCGAATCCCAATTTGAAATTTCAAAAACTCAAGCCCTAGTTCTTCCCCTTTTTGCTAAGTTTCCATGAATTTCAAGATAAATTCCACTATTAAATCATGTTTTTAGTTCATAGGACTCACCTCCAATAATTCCAGTCGAAACCCTCTTCAATTTCTCCCAAAAGCTCTCAAGATGCTCAACAATGGTGGAAAGTAACTTAGACTCGCGGAGGAAATGTTTTTAAAAACTATTCTGTCTAGTCTAGATTTCCTTCTATGCGATCGCGGCCCCAGGCTGGCGATCGCGATACACAAATTCTCCAAGCCTCCAAAATGGCCTATGCGAACGCGGCCAAGCTAATGCGATCGCGAAGCTTTCTTTTCCAGACCTATGCGAACGCATTCCACTTGATGCGAACGCGAAGAACAAAATAGCTGGGTCCCCAGATCCTCTTATACGATTGCGGACCCCTCAATGCGAACGCGAAGAACCAATAACTCCCCTTACGCGATCGCGGACCATCTATTGCAAACGCGTAGAGTAAAACTCCGGCCTGCCCCAATCCTTCTATGCGATCGCGACATCACCCCCGCGATCGCAATGACCAAATTCTCTGCAACACAATAACTGGAAAATCTGCAACTTCCAAATGCCAAAATTGGTCCGTTTGACCATCCGAAATCACCCCGAGGCCGCCGGGATCTCAACCGAAAGTGCCAACGCATCCTGAAACGTCATTAAACTTGCTCCATTCATCAAAACACCTCAAACAACACCAAAACCATCAAATTACATCGAATTCAAGCCTAAGTCCTTCTAAAACTTCCGAAACACGCATTTGATCAAAAACCCAACCAAACCACCTCCGAATGACCTAAAATTTTGCACACACATCCCAAATCACATAACGAAGCTACAGCAACTCTCAGAATTTCATTCCTACCCTCGGATCAAAGTCTCACCTACCAACCGGAAATCGCCAAAATACTAACTTCGCCAATTCAAGCCTAATTCTACATCGGACCTCCAAAATCACTTCCGATCACACTCCTAAGTCACGAATCATCCCCATAAGCTAACCAAATCATCGAAATTCATATCCGAGCCCTCTAACACACAAGTCAACATCCGGTTGACTTTTCCAAACTACGCCTTCCTTGAAGAGACTAAGTGTCTCATTTCCTTCTAAAATCAATCCAAACCAACTCGATCACACAAGACACGGATAATGAAGCATGAAGGGGCAGAAAATGGGGGAAACGGAGCGGTAACTCATGAGACTACGGGTCAGGTCGTCACATCCTCCCCAACTAAAACAAACGCTCGTCCTCGAGCGGGTCAAGAAACATACCTGAAGCCTCAAATAGGTGAGGATATTTGCTCCGCATCTCCCGCTCGGTCTCCCAGGTAGCCTCCTCCACGGGCCGACCTCTCCACTGCACTTTCCCCGAAGCTATTTTCTTTGATCTCAATTTCCGAACCTGACGACCCAGAATAGCCACTGGCTCCACATCATAGGTCAAATCATCATCCAACTGAACCGTGCTGAAATCCAAAACATGAGACGGATCCCCAACATACTTCCGGAGCATAGAAACATGAAATACCGGGTGCACGCTCGACAAGCTGGGTGGCAAAGCAAGCATATAAGCCACCTCCCCAATCCTCCTAAGTACCTCAAAAGGGCCAATGAACCGCGGACTCAACTTCCCTTTCTTTCCAAATCTCATATCACCCTTCATGGGCGAAACCTTCAGCAAGACCTTTTCACCAACCATATAAGACACATCTCGAACCTTCCGGTCTGCATAACTCTTCTGATGCGACTGCGTTGTACGAAGCCTCTCCTGAATCAGCTTTACCTTCTCTAAGGCATCCTGAACCAAATCTGTCCCCAATAGCCTAGCCTCGGCGGGCTCGAACCAACCAACTAGAGATCTACACCGCCTTCCATACAACACCTCATACAGAGCCATCTGAATGCTCGACTGATAGCTGTTATTGTAGGAAAACTCTGCAAGTGGCAAAAACTCATCCCATGAACCTCCAAAATCAATGACACAAGCACACAACATGTCCTCCAATATCTGAATAGTACGCTCGGACTGTCCGTCTGTCTGAGGATGAAACGTTGTGCTCAAATCCACCTGAGTACCCAACTCTCTCTGCACGGCTCTCCAAAACTGCAAAGTAAACTGAGTACCTCTATCTGAGATGAGAAATCGGAACACCATGCAACCGAACAATCTCCCGGATATAAATCCCTGCCAGCCGCTCTGAAGAATATGTAGTACACACAGGAATAAAGTAAGCGGACTTGGTCAGTCGATCAACAATCACCCAAATAGCATCAAATTTCCTCAAAGCTCGAGGAAGTCCAACAACAAAGTCCATAGTAATCCTCTCCCACTTCCACTCGGGAATATCCATCTGCTGAAGCAAGCCACCAGGCCTCTGATGCTCATATTTCACCTGTTGACAATTGAGACACCGAGCCACAAATCCCACAATATCTTTCTTCATTCTTCTCCACCAGTAGTGCTGCCTCAAATCCTGATACATCTTCGCGGCACCCGGATGAATAGAATACCGCGAGCTATGGGCCTCTTCCAGAATCAACTCCCTAAGCCCATCCACATTGGGAACACAAATCCGGCCCTGCATCCTCAACACACCATCCTCACCAATGGTCACGTCTCTGGCATCATCATGCTGAACCCTGTCCTTAAGGACAAGCAAATGCGGATCATCATACTGGCGCTCTCTGATGCGATCATATAAGGAAGACCGAGAAACCACACAAGCCAACACCCGACCGGGCTCCAAAATATCTAATCTCACAAGCCGATTGGCCAAAGCCTGAACATCAACTGCAAAGGGTCTCTCCCCAACTGGAATGTACGCCAAACTCCCCATACTCACTGCTTTTCGGCTCAAGGCATCGGCCACTACATTGGCCTTTCCCGGATGATACAATATGGTGATGTCATAATCCTTAAGCAACTCCAACCATCTACGCTGCCTCAAATTAAGATCCTTTTGCTTGAACAAATGCTGAAGACTGCGATGATCAGTGAATAGCTCACAAGATACGCCATACAAGTAGTGCCTCCAAATCATCAATGCATAAACTATGGCAGCCAACTCCAAATCATGAACAGGGTAGTTCTTCTCATGGGGCTTCAACTGACGAGAAACATAAGCAATCACTCTACCCTCCTGCATCAGTACACAACCAATCCCAACTCTCGGAGCATCACAATACACTGTATAAGAGCCTGAAGCTGATGGCAAAACCAATACTGGAGTTGTGGTCAAAGCTGTTTTGAACTTCTGAAAGCTCTTCTCGCACTCGTCCAACCATATAAATGAGGCACTCTTCTGAGTCAACTTGGTCAAGGGCTAAATCCCTGAACAAACCGGTGATAATAACCCGCCAATCCAAGGAAACTACAGATCTTTGTAGCTGAGGACGGTCTAGGCCAACTCTGAACCGCCTCTATCTTCTTCGGATCAACTTGAATACCCTCGCTGGACACCACGTGTCCCAAGAAAGCCACTGAACCGAGCTAGAACTCACACTTGGAGAACTTTGCATAAAGCTTCTCCTCCTAACTACGCGAATACACCACAATATCATCAATGAAAACAATAACGAATGAATCTAGATAAGGCCGAAATACGTTGTTCATCAAATGCATGAACGCTGCTGGGGCATTAGTCAGCCTAAAGGACATTATTAGAAACTCATAGTGACCATATCTAGTCCTGAAAGCGGTCTTAAGAATATCTAAATCCCTGATCTTCAACTGGTGATAACCCGAACGGAGATCAATTTTGGAGAACACCCTTGCTCCCTGAAGCTGGTCGAATAAATCATGAATACGCGGCAGAGGATACTTGTTCTTCACTGTTACCTTATTCAATTGCCTGTAATCAATGCACATTCTTATTGTGCCATCCTTTTTCTTCACAAACAGAACCGGCGCACCCCACGGTGACACACTAGGCCGAATGAACCCCTTGTCCAGGAGTTCCTGAAGCTGATCCTTCAACTCTTTCAACTCTGCTGGTGCCATACGATATGGCGGAATGGAAATGGGCTGAGTGCCCGGCACCAGGTCAATACCAAAATCAATATCCCTGTACGGTGGCATGCCCGGCAGGTCTGCAGGAAAAATATCGGGAAACTCCCTCACAACTTGAACAGAATCAATACTAGGAGTCTCAGCTCCAACATCCCTCACAAACGCCAAATATGAAAGACAACCCTTCCCAACCATAGGTCGGGCCTCTAAGAAGGAAATCACTCTACTAGGAACATAATCAGTCACACCACGCCACTCGATCCTCGGTACACCCGGCATAGCCAAAGTGACTGTCTTGGCATGACAGTCCAGAATAGCATGGCATGGAGATAACCAATCCATGCCCAAAATAACATCAAAGTCCACCATGCTCAATAGCAATAGATCCACTCGGGTCTCCAGACCCCCAATAGTCACAACACATGACCGGTACACATGGTCTACAACAATAGTATCGCCCACCGGGGTAGATACGTGGACAGGTAAGGCAAGACACCCTCAGAACGTACCCAAATGATGAGAAAAATACGAAGACACATAAGAATAGGTGGAACCGGGATCAAATAAGACAGAGGCATCTCTATGGCAGAATGAAAGAATACCTGTAATGACAGCATCTGAAGCAATGGCATCTGTCCTGCCTGGAATAGCATAAAAACGGGCCTGGCCACCGCCTGATCGACCTTCCCCTCTGGGGCGACCCCTGGCTGTCTGACCTCCACCCCTAGCTGGCTGGGTGGGTGGTGAAGTAACTGGAGCAGAAGACGAGGGCTGACCCCTCTGCTGAGATGAACTGGCAATACGATGAGGACACTGCCTCCAGACATGCAAAACAACTCCCAGGTGTTGGAGAAGGGGACTGAAGGGAACCCCTCGCACCGGAGTGACCAGCTGATGCGCTCGGCATAGA
>NW_017678746.1:12401-20100 GCF_001879085.1 Nicotiana attenuata
CGGAGATGGTAATTAAGGCCATCCACAAACCTCTTGATCCTCTCACGATCTGTCAGGACCATCAAGGCGGCATGACGAGCCAACTTAGAATACCTCGCCTCGTACTGAGACACAGTCATATCTCCCTGCCGTAGCCACTCAAACTTCCTACGCAGCTCCTCCCTACGGGACTGCGGTACATACTTCTCCAAGAAGAGAGTGGAGAACTCCTGCCAAGTCAAAGTCGCTGCACCAACCGGCCTACGCCTCTTATACGCCTCCCACCACATGAGGGCAGCCCCAGTAAACTAAAAGGTGGTAAATGCCACACCACTAGACTCAAGAATCCCTGCTGTATGGAGCATCTGCTGACACCTATCAAGAAAACCCTGGGCATCCTCGCCCTCAGCACCACTGAATGTCGGAGGCTGGAGTCTACCAAACCTCTCAAGACGACGCTGCTCATCCTCCGGCATAACTGGAACCCTGAACTCCTACACTAGTGCAACCGGCTGAGCTGGAGGTGCCTCTGGCGTCTATAGTCCCTGCACTACCTGCTCAGGTGTGCGAGCAGCGGGGGTCTAATGCCTCCCCCGGCCTGTGAAGTGGCTGCTGCGGTAGTGGCTGAAACTACCTGAGCCAGGCCAGTGCAAACCGATAAGATCTGAGCTAGGGCCTCCTGAAGACCCAGAATCACGATGGGCACAGCTGGTGCCGGATATGGTGCTGCTGGAGCCTGATCCAGAGCTGGGGCAGCTGGTGGATCAACAGGTGCTGCCCTCGCCGCTCTGCCGCGACCACGACCGCGTCCACGGCCTCTAGTGGCCTCAGTGGGTGGCACTGGTGGTCGTCCACCTCGTCCGGTAGCGCAAGTCCTCGCCATCTGCGAGAGAATAGAATACAGAAGTTTAGTTCTCGAATCAACAAAGTCGCACGACAAGAATTTCAAGAATATGGAGTTTTTCCTAAAGGTTCTGCAGCCTCTCGAGGATAAATACAGACGTCTCTGTACCGATCCGCGAGACTCTACAAAACCTGCTCATGACTCGCGAGGCCTATGTAACCTAGGCTCTGATACCAACTTGTCACGACCCAATTCCCGAACCGGTCGTGTTGGCGCCTCTCGTGAAGACAAGGCTAGCCAAACAAAACGAAACACCTTTTTTAAAAATTAATTAACATAAGCAAATCTAAAACATGATTAAGGTAGCCATAATTGCAGAAACAGCAATAATAACAAAGGGAAATCATCCCGACACAGCCCAAACCGGGGTGTCACAAGTCATAATCGACTACAGAGTCTGCTATAAGTCTACTAAGTATGCAGTCCGATATAATAGTCTGAAGAAAACATAAATGATAGAGGATAGGGGAGACACGGGGCTGCGGACGTCAATCTGCCCCTCGGGCTCAGTATCAATCACTCAGCATAGTATCAGCCCCTCGGGCTCACTCTCAGTCACTCAGCATAGTATCAGCCCCCCAGGCTCACTCTCAGTTACTCAGCATAGTATCAGCCCCTCGGGCTTACTCTCAGATCATATCTGTGGGTGTGCAGACTCCGGAGGGGCCCCTTACGGCTAAGCTCTATATCAAGCCACCTCGTGGCATCATCACTCGGCACCTAGCCTCACATCACTCGACCTCACATCACTCAAGCCACCTCGTGGCATATAAAATAGCTCAGGCCCTCGGCCTCATATCACTCAGCATATCCTCACATATGGCCCTCGGCCTCACTCAGTCCAGAAGTTATCACAAGCCCCTCGGGCATCAGTAAAATAGTAGTGCTCAGCTCAAACAACATTAGAAATATCATTAAGTCTCAAAATACGAGTAAATGTGGCTGAGTTTGTAAAACAGTATAAATCAATAGGACTAAGTTCAAGTAATGTGTCAAAATAGTGAGGAAACAGTTATAAAAGTCCATGAAGGATTCAAATATTCGGCAAGAAGCCCAAGTATGGCAATAAGCCCAAATCATGATGATAATAAACAAGTCTCGGTCAAATACGCGGTAAAAACATCGATCGGGACGGACCAAGTCACAATCCCCAATAGTAAACAACCCCGCGCTCTCCATTAAGCGCGTGTTTCACCTCAATATAGCACTACGTTGTGCAAATCCGGGGTTTCAAACCCTCAGGACATCATTTACAATCATTACTCACCTCAAGCCGGCCAAAACTCTAGCTCGCTATGCCCTTGCCTCTCAAATCGGCCTCATCGCGCGTCGAATCTGACCAAAACCACAACGAATACGTCACAATAGGCTAAGCGAACAAAACCCAATCGAAAATAATCGAAAAACATCAAAATCCCAAAATTGGCAAAACTCGAGCCCCGGGCCCACTTCTCGAAACTCAGAAATTTTCACATCAACGGGTTCCTTATCTCGCCACGAGTCCATACATACCAAGAACTCTCAAATCCGAGCTCAAATGACCCATCGAATCCCAATTTAAAATTTCAAAAACTCAAGCCCTAGTTCTTCCCATTTTTGCTAAGTTTCCATGAATTTCAAGATAATTAAATCATGTTTTTAGTTAATAGGACTCACCTCCAATTAATTCCAGTCGAAACCCTCTTCAATTTCTCCCAAAAAAGCTCTCAAGATGCTCAACAATGGTGGAAAACAACTTAGACTCGCGGAGGAAATATTTTTAAAAACTATTTTTTCCAGTCCAGATTTCCCTCTATGCGATCGCGGCCCCAGGCTCGCGATCACGATACACAAATTCTCCAAGCCTCCAAAATCGCCTATGCGAACGCAGCCAAGCTAATGCGATCGCGAAGCTTTCTTTTCCAGACCTATGCGAACACGTTCCACTTTATGCGAACGCGAAGAACAAAATAGCTGGGTCCCCAGATCCTCTTATGTGATCGCGGACCCCTCAATGCGAACGCGAAGAACCAATAACTCCCCTTACGCGATCGTAGAGTAAAACTCAGGCTTGCCCCAAATCCTTCCATGCGATCGCGACATCACCCCCACGATCGCAATGACCAAATTCTCTGCAACACAATAACTGGAAAATCTGCAACTTGTAAATGCCAAAATTGGTTCGTTTGACCATCCGAAATCACCCCGAGGCCCCCGGGACCTCAACCGAAAGTGCCAACGCATCCTGAAACATCATTCAAACTTGCTCCAATCATCAAAACACCTCAAACAACACCAAAACCATCAAATTACATCGAATTCAAGCCTAAGTTCTTCTAAAACTTCTGAATCACGCATTTGATCAAAAACCCAACCAAACCACCTCCGAATGACCTGAAATTTTGCACACACATCCCAAATCACATAACGAAGCTAGAGCAACTCTCAGAATTCCATTCCGACCCTCGGATCAAAATCTCACCTACCAACTGGAAAATGCCAAAATACTAACTTCACCAATTCAAGCCTAATTCTACACCGGACCTCGAAAATTACTTCCGATCACACTCCTAAGTCACAAATCATCCCTCGAATGTAACTGAATCATCAGAATTCATATCCGAGCCCTCTAACACATAAGTCAACATCCGGTTGACTTTTCCAAACTAAGCGTTCCTTAAAGAGACTAAGTGTCTCATTTCCTTCTAAAATCAATCCAAACCAACTCGATCACAAGACACGGATAATAAGGCATAAGGGAGCAGAAAATGGGGGAAACGAAGCGGTAACTCATGAGATGACGGGTCAGGTCATCACATAAAAATACCAAAGAAATAGTTATTAACTTTTATTTGTGTATTTTAGTTTGCATCTTTAAATTATATATACCAAAAAGAAAAGATTTTATTTCTACTTGTACATTTTTTTAGGACTAAAGAAGACTATTAATTTCATTAGAGAAAAAAAAAGGTTTGGACTAGTGTATTTTAATCAAAATTGGCCATAAATTTGAGCCCGATTCGGCCATACCCGGTCCATTAGGTGGTTGGCCAAGAAAGAGCTCAAAATGACGTAGTTTTTTCTTGAAACTACGTCATTTTGGTTAAGTGACAAGGACTCAATCTCACCCATCCATTCCCTCATGATCCAATGGTCATTATCTATCCGCCACCCCAGGTATATAAAGCCTAAAATCCCCAAAAATTTTCCCTATTTTCTCCCTTAATTCCTCTCTTCTTCCACTCTCTTCTCTCTTTTCTCTCTCCCAGGTCCTCTCCCTGCGCCGCCCGCCGGAATTCGCCACCGGCGGCAGCCAACCTCCAATCCACCCCAAAATTTCACAACTTCTTCCGCTCAACCTCCTCTCCATGAATCCAAACCCCAAAATCCCATAACCCTTCTCAATCTCCGTAAATCTAAGCTTAACCGAAACCCTAGCCGCCGCCCACCACACCAAACTCCAAAAATTTTACACCACCGGTCTCCTCTCACCCTTCTATTCTCCATTCCCCGCCCCAAAACCTTCCAAACCCCTCCAAAATGCGATAAGTTTCGGCCAGCCACCGTCGACCACCCTACTGTCGCCGCTTCTGCCGCCACCCAGCTTCCTTCTAGCAAAATACGACCCCTTAGTCTCTCTTTCTCTTTGATACAGTGCTGGACTCAACTTGGTTTGCCATAGTTCGTGTTTTTTTCCAGCATTTGTCATCGAGAAAAAGAGGCGTGGAGGTCGATTCGCCATCTAGTTATGTTGTACTACTGATTTGGGGCCCGAGCGTTTAGATAAAATGCTAATCCCTTGTTCATCGATTTTAGTTTCTCCTTTATTGACTGATTTTTAGATTTTTAGTTTAGTTTAAGTTTTGTTTTTTTTTCTTTTCTAAATTGTGTTGGTCATATGTTCAGTTTCTTTCATAACTACTGTTTGCTTGTGCTCGTTAACGATTCTCCTAATACTTGTATTAGCTCTATTCGATTTTTGATTCATGCGATGAATTTGATTGAAGTTCAAATTAGCAAGTTAGTTTGGTATTGTTGTTGATAAAATCAAAAAATTAGATGGGTTTGATCATGACTTAGGGTACTAGTAGCTTACTTTTGACTAGTATGGTGGCTGAAATGATATTTTCTTTCCTTGCTTCTGCTATAGCAGATTTTCAGGCTGTCCTTTCACCTTTAGGGACAGCCTTTGAACAGTGTTTAGCACACAAAGTCAGTCCCTTTTTGGACAGATTTTTTGTGAACCAAAATCTGCCCAAAAAGTTGCTTTCTTTGCTTACTTAAGGGCTGCCCTTTATTCATTTTTAGGGGGAACTCCATCACACTTCCACACATCTTTAGAATTGCTTGAACACACAAAAACATAAAAAAAATTCAGCAGTTGAACACATGAAAAGTAAGCTGAAAATCATGAGTTTTTGGTTGAGTCTTAGAGTGTAAAATCTTTCAAAAACATATAAGAGTCTTAGAGTTTGATTCTTGAGTTCCTTCTCCTAAATAATCACTACTTTTAGTGAGATTTCTGGGCTGTTTTAACATGGATTCACTGCTGTTTTCGTCGCTGTTTCTGCTGTCTTTGTCGCTGATTTTCTGCCCTCTCACTACTGAATTTTATCTTGTTACAAATCAGGTAACCCTTGAACCTTTGTACTGAAGATTATTGATGAGAATGAAAAGATTTGAACCCGTTTGGTTAGTGGAACATGTAATATCTGATTTTGTCCCAAGATAATTGTTGCATCAATATTAAAGCATGTAAATATGTTGTATTTAGCCATAACTTTATTTTTGTTCACAAAACAATACTTTGTTAGTGTGGTATTTAGTTGCTAAAAGGTCTATCTCTTTTGTCTACTCCATTTTTGTTAAGCTTAGCAAATGTTCCATTACCTATTTGTTCTTCTATCATATATATTTTTTTTCTTAAAATTACGCTGTATCTGTTTTTTTTATCTATTTTCGTTGTTTGTTATGTACTTTGAGTTGGATGATAGTTTAGATGCCATTTTTAGTGTCTTGTGAATCTTTTGATAAATGGTGAAAGGATTAATTTTGAATTAAGAGAAGTTTCTTGTAAGCTAAAAGTTAAGTAGATCCAGGGGTTTTAGTTCGGCATAGTAGTTAATTTTTGTGACGCGCCTATTTCGTCTCCTGACTCGTATCTGTATTACCAATAAGGTAAGAGTTTTATCACTGTTATTTGCTCGCCGGGTTACTTTCAGGTTAACTAGATAGTAGTATTTATCTATTAGTAGTAAATAAATTAGTAGTACTCTTTTGGAACAAATAGGCCATGATGTATCATGTAAGAGATAAAGTAATTGGGCCCAATAAATTAGGTCCAGGTCCGAAGCATGCTAGATGGCCCATATTTTTTTTTATAACTATGTGGGCCAAGAAACTCAATTTCTGCAAGCCCAATGGCAACTAAACTAGATGGCCCATTCCTTTCTTCCTTATTAAAAAAAATATATAAGTAAAATGTTGGCCTATTTCTCCTAAGATAACCCTGAGTTAGCCCAAATGATTAAAAACAAAGTTTCTTCCATAGATCCAATAAAGTGTATGTCTTTTTTTTTAATAATTTTTTTTCTTTTTCTTGATAGCTTAATTATTTTCAATTAGTTTAAAAGCTATGCAATTAGTAGGCGCTCTTTAACTCACGGAATCGCTTGTGTAGCGTGATGTTTAACATTCAATAAATTATTTTAATAATCTCGTACCATACCGATTAGTTTTTAGTTAAATTTTAATTAAGTTAATCCTTTGTTAAAATTGCGGATTCGTTTGCGTACCGCAACAGTTGACTTTTAAATTTTCAAGAGCTAATTTTCTCAAATGTAGTAGTTTTTTAATAGTACTCCAAATAATTGATTGTCATGATTTCAGATTCGCTTGCGAGGCACAATTATGACAAGTTAATTAATTATATTTATTCAATCACGCATTCGCTCACGTAGCGTGGTTATGACAACATAATTTATCCAAAAAAATTATTTTTTCTTAATAAATCTAATAATCAAGAAATAAAAGCGGATAGGTAAAACATAAAAATTAA
Organism: Nicotiana attenuata; assembly: GCF_001879085.1. Lineage (NCBI taxonomy): Eukaryota > Viridiplantae > Streptophyta > Magnoliopsida > Solanales > Solanaceae > Nicotiana > Nicotiana attenuata. The sequence goes on from NW_017678746.1 coordinate 19,322, forward strand.
ATAAAGCACGGTTTATCCAAAATTAATTCAAGCCAATTTTAGTCAATAAAAGCGACCGCGCTAGAACCATGGGACTCGGGGAATGCCTCACACCTTCTCCCCAGTCAACAGAATTCCTTACCCGAACTTTGTTTTTGCGGACCGATAAAAATAGAGTCAAACCTTCCTTTGACTAAGGATTCAAATAAATTTATTTGTGCAATGTGCCACCTGTTCAATTTTTACCGTCTTGATATTGTCGAACTGTACATATAAACTATTTTCTCACGCACCCCCTCTGAGTCTTCTTGAAATTTAAATTGGGCATTTTTTTGACATAGCCCGGTTTCTTTGAGATAGCCGAGGTGCTTGTCACCCGGTGAAGGATTTTAGTCACACATATTTTAGGCGGGGAGCACCACCAGTTAAGCCGGAAAGTAATGCTACCGGTACACTGACCCTGCTCGGCTCGAGTTGTCCGCTCGAGTAAGCCAGTTCAGAAACCTTCTCCACTAGGATTTAAACCTAGAAGAACAAACCTCATGTCGGATATCCCTAGTAGGTTCGTTTTATGTGCATCACGTGCATTTGACTTAGCGAAACTCGGCACAGGGGCCGAGTCTGTATAAGACAGATATCCTATTTGAGACCATTAAGTTCACATACGTGCTACTTGATAAATCATTTGGAAGGCTTACTTGAATTGTCGACCGGCTTTTTTTAAAAAAAATTTAGTGTAATTATTAAAAATGAAAAAAGAATAATTCTCCTACTTTAGTGCAAATAAACCTTTTAAAAAA
>NW_017678747.1:0-20071 GCF_001879085.1 Nicotiana attenuata
CTATATATATATATATATATATATATATATATATATATATATATTAAATGAACAATACAAATAAAAGGTTTGAGTCAAAGCTACATGGTACTAAACCCATAATTATTATGATCACTTTCTTATCAAAGCTATAGGCCTCGGGGTGCCAAACCCGTAATTTAGCAAGTACATGGCAGACACATGATTTAAAAGTAGCGGGAGCGCCATTTTTTTCAACGTAGACATTTTTTAAACCATCTACTATTAATTATCATATTGTGGGAAACTACTGAGTTTATTGTTGTTGTTGTACTATTCAGTATCCACACGGCTGACTAATCCTATTCTACGGCTCTTTAAAAGGCAGCGCTCCCTACTAGCAAAAAGATTGATTTCCATAAAAAACTTCACTTTTATAAGAAAACTAGTGAATTTTTCCGCGCTTCGCGCGGTTTGATTGGACAATATTTTAAATAATATTTTGTCGAATTTACTTGAGATAACATAGATAGTTTTATTCATAAGCATATATAAATTGATTATATCGCAAATCGAATTTTTTATCATCATGAACAACTTGATCAATTTATTACTTGCATTATCGTAAAATAATTGAGCACTGGCTTGATAATATTGCTAAAGTTCTAAACTCTTCAATTGGTTTTTATTTATCCACCAAATAAATAGGTACATATGAAATTTATTTAACGTAGTTGATAAAGAACGGTCATAAATATGTGAACTTCTTGAATTTCAATCAAATTCACATAAACATTAGAGAAGAGAAGATGAGCAAAAGTACTTTGAGTCTAAATAAGAGGAAAGTTACTCAAAAAGACTCGAGCTATTATTGAGCTAATTTAATTAAATAAATAAAAAGAAGAAGAAAATGCAAAAAGTAACTAATAAGTAAATATGGAAAAGGAAAAAATCTTGAAACATTAGAAGAAGGGTTAAAAAGGTGACATTATGAGCTTTTTAAACGGAACGATTTAAAGAGTATTTTTAGGGGAACCAAAAAGACTCAAGCTATTATTGAGCTAATTTATTTAAATAAAAAAATGCAAAAAAGATAAATAGGATCCTTGGCTAATGAGAGCTGCCACATCATATATATATATATATATATATATATATATATATATATATATATATATATATATATATATATAATATTGAATTTACATATTGTTGGGCGCTAATATTGAGAAAAAGTTTTAAAAATGTAAAAACGATATTTGTTGTTTCTGGTCTAAAGATGGATAATGTCACTTTTTCTTGATATAATATTTTAATTAATATAATTAAGGAGGAAAAAAAATGGAAAGATAAGGTAGAAGGAACAACATATTTAGACAGTAAAGAAAATAGAAGTTAGCTATAATTATAATAATAATAATAATAATAATAATAATAATAATAATAATAAACAAATAGAAAAAATTTACTTTAGTTACAGAAATAAAAAAATAATGTAATTCACTATTACATGAATATCATAAGAGTGCTAATTTGTTGAAACTTATTTTCACTTTAAGAAATCAAAGAGCATATCGATTCTGAACTGCTTCACCCACAGCATCGGCAAAGTTTTCATCATTTGTTACGCCTGCAACAAAACCTCAGCTTTAACATAAGTTGGGGTACAAATATTAATATTTCTGATGGATCCTAATCAGAAAATTATATTGAGTAATTGACATATATAGGAAATAAGGTGGAGATAATAAAGTTGTTCTCCTGAGATAGTGTCATCTAAACAATTGAAAAAAAAAATGGAATAGAGTATTTCTCATAATATATCCAATTCTCGCACAATAGCTTCATCAAAATATCCTTCAAATTTAAAAATATGCTCTCCCAAATTCCGTAGACCTATCACCAAAAGAGAAAAGGTGATATAAGCACTTGCAGTGCTATTGCAAAATTTTTTAATTAATAGAGAGTATTAGTTGAATGTATAAACACCGCCTTTGATGCAATCTTTATATCTTCAAATCGCCATAGCTTTTCTCTTGACTGCGTACTGTTCATGATAACAATTATATATTTGAAATCTAAGTATTTAAGCAAAACCTTTGAACTTATTAAAATAGAACATAATTATAGCTTCTAGTTTATTCAAAAGCACCGAAAAATTAGAAATTCATACCTTTTCACAAAAGTCATCGAAATGCTTATTATGCTGGCTAATCTCCATTTTCTAAATCTGCTTTTGTAGGCTGACTATGGCTATGGTGCCTAAACACATTAGCCATTTATTTAAAGACAATATATGAGAAGTTATTGTATCTAATTAATAAGCAATTATGGGGAAGGGTAAGAGTTTGAAACGGTAGAACCAAGTTAAAGAAGGTGTCATTTTTGAAACGGTACAAGAAGTTTAAGAAGGTGTCAATTTTGAGTGTTTAAATGCAAAGGTTTAAAGAGTATAATAAAAGTAAGAGAATCAAAAAGACTCAAGCTATTATTGAACTAATTTACTTAAATAAAAATAAGAGAAAAATGCAAAAAAAAAAGGAGAAAGAAGATAAATAGGAACCTTGGCCAAAGAGAGATGCCACCACACTTTTTTATTGCCCACTTTTATAAATATATATAGATTATATTCTCTCTCTCCTAATTTACGTGATAGTCTAAGAATTTTAAGAGCCAAACTTTTAGTGTTGACCATAAATTCGCACATAAAGTTTTTAAGTTTTTTGAAATAAACTATACATATTTGAATATAAGATAAAAATACTATAAGTCATAATAATTAATAATTTAAATACTTAAAAGTCAAAATAGAAAATCTATGAGATATATGAAAAATATTGCGGTCAACAAAAAATTCGATTGACTCTCAGAATTCGAACACCACATAAATTACAATATGGATGAGACTCCTCTTCATTTCCATGTCTCTCCATTTCTCCAAGTTCCTATTTGGATGAGAGCCACATGTCATAGTTAAAAATTAAAGGTTGAGATTTAATTACCAAAGCAAGGTGTGACGACCCAAAGGGTCATCACTTGTTTCCTTACTCATTCCGTGCTTCCGAGACCTTAAAACCTCATTTAGGGTTGCCTCGATTTGCGTGCGCAATCCGGGCGCGTAGCCGGAAAGCCTAAATATGAATTCTGTGAGAAAAATGCTAAATTTTGATATTAAATTGAATAAATTTGACTTCGGTTAACATATTGGGTAAACGGACCCGTGATTTGACGGTCCCAGAGGGTCCGTAGGAAAATATGGGACTTGGGCGTATGCCCGGAATCGAATTCCGAGGTCCCAAGCCCGAGAAATAAATTTTTGTGTGAAATTATTTTTTTGGAATTAATTAAGGAAATTGAAAATAAAATTTGATTAGGAGACTACGGTATCGGGCCCGTATTTTGGTTCCGGCGCCCGATAGAAGTCTTATATATGATTTAAGCACTTTCTGTAAAGTTTGGTTTAAAACGGACGTCGTTTGGGGCGATCCATACTTGAATGGATAATTTGATGTGTTATGAAATTTGGAAGAAATCATGGGTTTTGAGGCCTAATTTGATGTTCATGATGTTATTTTGGCGATTTGATCGCACGGATAAGTTCGTAGGATGGTTTTAAGGTGGTGTGTATGTTTGGTTTGGAGCCCCGAGAGCTCGGCTGAGTTTTGAGTAGGTTCCGGGATGCCTTAGACTTAAAATATCAGCTGTTGCAGGTTCAGGAAATATTGCAGGCCTCTGAACCCTCTAGCGCGGTCCGCGAAAAATCGCGTGCGGCCGCGGTCGCCTTTGCGCGGTCCGCGGTGGGTGCTGTGCGGCCGCGGCCGGCTTTGCACGGTCCGCGCAGGGCTGAGATCCGCAGGTCTTCAGATAGGCCAGGCCAGCGTGGCCGCGGTCGCCTTTGCGAGTTCCGCGGTGGGTGCAGCGTGGCCGTGGTCCCTTTTTGCGCGGTCCCCGCTGGGACTTCAGAGGGGTATATATAGACGGGAATTTCAGTTATTTTTCACTTTTCAAAAACCCAAAACATAAGAGGCGATTTTCCAAACAATTCTTCTTTTTTAAAACGATTGGTAAGTGATTTCTAACTCATTTTCTCCACTCCTTAACATCTTTTAACATAATTTCAACATCAAAACAAAGATTTTAGTGGGGAAATTTGGGAATTTTGGGTAGAACCTAGGTTTTTTCTAAAATTGGGGATTTGGACCTCAATTTGAGGTCCGATTTCAAAATAATTTATATATTTGAGTTCGTGGGAGAATGGGTAAACGGGTTTTGGTTCGAACCTCGGGTTTTGACCATGTGGGTCCGGGGGCATTTTTGACCTTTTGGGGGAAAATGATGAAAAAGCTATAATTAGGTATTGGGTTCGTGTTGTTTAGCATTTATTGATGTATTGAAGTCATTATTGTATAGATACGATTGATTTGGAGGCGAATTCGAGGGGAAAGGCGGTTATTGAGGATTGAATTGGTCGTGGAAGTTTGAGGTAAGTGTTTGGTGTAACCCTAGCTTGAGGGACTAGGAGTTGAGTCTTATTTGCTACTTGCTAATTGTCGAGTACGATGTATAGGCATGGTGACGAGTATCTATACATTGGTGTCTAGCATGACCGTGAGTCCTTAACTTGCGAATACTTTGGTTTTGTTGTACCTTCTATGATTAATTGATGACTTCTATATGTTGTAACGAGTATGTGGAAGGAATTGTGATCTTTAAACTTCGTGGAGCGTTGGCTCGAGTTGGAATACAAATTGTGAAGGTATATGAGATAAGTAAATCCTTGGAGCATCGGCTCAAGGGATAATGTGAACTATGACATGAAAGTGAAAGAAGAGAAAGAGTATTTAAACTGCTCCCTTGTCGGGATATTGTTGCTTATTGAGTTTTTCCCTTGCCGGGACGTTGAGGTTATTGATGTTGTACCCTTGCCGGGATTTTCATTATTGTTTTTGTTGTTCTCTTGCCCTTGTTTGTGATTGTTGTTTGGGTGAGGAAGAGTGTTAAAGCACGAATGGTGATGCCGTGCATTGCTTGTTACTCGTGAGGAAAGAGTGTAAAGCACGAAGGGTGATGTCGTGCATTGTTTGCTTGTTGTGAGGAAAGAGAGTAAAGCACGAAGGGTGATGCCGTGCAGCACGATGTGCCATTCCGTGCCGATTCTATTGATTATATGTGAGGAACGAGAGTAAAAGCACGAAGAGTGATGCCGTGCATGATTTCTTATATTCTTGCTTGGTGAGGATGAGAGTAAAAGCACGAAGGATGATGCCGTGCACTTGTTGATCTCTGTTCCTTATTATTGTATGAGTTGTGCTATTTCCTTCGTTACTAGGCCACTTTTACTTGAAACTGTTATCTCCCCACATCATGTTTTCCCCTCCCATATTGTTTACTTGTCATTGTATTTCGATTCCACTGTATATGTATAAATAACTGCACAGGTTTATGTGGTAGTCCGGTCTAGCCTCGTCACTACTTCGCCGGGGTTAGGCTAGGCACTTACCAGCACATGGGGTCGATTGTGCCGATGCTACACTCTGTGCTCTTTTGCACAGATCCAGGTTTTGGTCAGCAGCAGTAGCAGAACCAGTAGCATGGGAGCCTACCTTTAGTCCAGTGAGATGCCGAGGTAGCCTTGCAGGCGTCCGCAGGCCCGGCGTCTCCTCTATCCTTTATTTAACCATGTTATCTCATTGTTCCCGAGACAAACAGTTATATTTTTTTTCAGACTTTGTATTTAGTACTCTGAGTAGTTCGTGAGTGAGGTGACACCAATCTTGGGTAGAGGCTATGTTAAATTTCTCCGCATTTCTATTCAGATTTCTATAATTTAAGACTTCCGCTTATCATTTAATTTTTTTGCTTTTATATTGTTGCTGATAATTGCTAAAAAGGGATTATGCAATAAATGAAGAAGTAATTGAATTCGGCTTGCCTAGCTCCCAGTAGCAGGCGCCATCACGACTCCCGAGGGTGGGAAATATGGGTCGTGACACAAAGTCTTAACCTGTGATGACCTAAAAGGTCATCACTTGCTTTAAATTAAATTCTATGACTCCGAGGCCTTGAAAACCTCATTTAGAGTCACCTCGATTTGCGTGTGCAGTCCGGGCGCGTAGTCAGAAAGCTTAAATATGAAAATCTGTGAAAATGGTAAAATTTGGTTATAAAATGAGTTATTTTGACTTCGGTCAACGTTTTGGGTAAACGGACCCGGACCCATGATTTGACTGTCCCGGAGGGTCCGTAGGAAAATATGGAAGGAATCGAATTTCGAGGTCCCAAGCCCGAGAAATGAATTTTTGAAAGAAATTATTTTCTGAAATTATTTAAGGAAATTTGAAATGAAATTTGATTAGAAAATATTAGTATCGGGCCCGTATTTTGATTCCGGTGCCCGGTATAGGTCTTATATATGATTTAAGATGTTCCTGTAAAATTTGGTGAAAAACGGACGTCGTTTGACGTGATTCGGACCTAAATTGCTAAATTTGATACTTGATGAAGTTTGAGAAAAATTTCTTGATTTTGAGGTTTGATTCATTAATATTGAGGTTATTTTGACGATTTGATCGCACGGATAAGTCCGTATGAGGTTGTTGAGTTAGTATGTGTGTTTGGTTAGGAGCCCCGAGGGCTCGGGTGTGTTTCGGATGTGTTTCGGGAAGTTTTTGACTTAGAAAATGTTGCAGGTTTTTCAGCTGTTGGGTTCCTGATGTGTTCTTCTTCGCGTTCGCGGGAGTACCTACGCGAACACGAAGTGCAAATTTTGGTGGAGAGAAAATCCTTCTATGCGAACGCGTAGCTCAGGTCGCGAACGCGAAGCAATGGGAGTTTATACCTTCGCGAACGCGGTCCTGGCCACGCGAACGCGAAGGCCAAAGTGGGCCTGGGCAGGGGGAGGGGTAATTACCCTACGCGAACGCGACCCAATGGACGAGAACGCGAGGGCTCGAGGGGATCCTTCTCCGCGAAAGCGAGCCCGTTTACGTGAACGCGAAGGCCTAATCAGCCTTACCCATCGCGAACGCGAAGGGTATGTAGCGATCGCGAAGGGCAATTTTGCCCAGTGATTTTAAAAGACCCAAAACAGAACACTTACGAGATTTTATCAAAATTTCACAAACCCCTTCTTCTCCAAAGCTCTTGGGCGATTTTTGATGCATTTCTTCATCAAAACTTTTTGGGTAAGTAATCTTTTACTTGTTTTCGTCATTTTTCATTAACACCCATTAGATTTCTAGGCTTAAATCATGGGAATAAGGGTAGAAAATTAGGGATTTGGGTAGAGTTAGGGCTTTTTAATTAATTATGATTTAGACCTCATTTTGGGGTCGGATTCCGGAAATAATTATATATTCGGGCTCGTGGGTGAATGGGTGATCGGATTTTGGTTCGAACCTCGTGTTTTGACCAAGCGGGCCCGGGGTCGATTTTTGGGTTTTTGGGAAGAATGATTGGAAAGATATAATTAAGCATTGGAATTGGATTGTTTAGCATTTATTGATGTTATTAAGTCGAATATGTATAGATTCGATTGGGTTGGAGCCGAATTTGAAAGGAAAAGCGGTGATTGAGGCTTGAGTTGGCCGTAGGAGTTCGAGGTAAGTGTCCGGTCTAACCTTAGCTTGAGGGATTAAGATTTGTGTCCTATTTGCTAATTGCTTCTTGTTGAGTACGACGTATAGGCATGGTGACGAGTATCTATACGTTGGTGTCGAGCATGACCGTGAGTCTTAAATTGATATTTGTTGTGTTCTTAAATGATTCTCCGGATGCTTTAATTGATGAATCTCGATATTGGGCAAGGATTTAGTTTATTTTCGTGGAATTTATTTATGACTGAGTATTGGAAATAATTGAGCTGAGTAGAAGTTGAGTTAAGATTGGTTATAGCTGATTCTCCCTTGCCGGGATGTTTGTTTTAATATTGTTGTTCCCTTGCCGGGAAGTTATTATATTGCTTTTGTTCCCTTGCCGGGATTTCCTTGTGATTTTGTATTGGCTTGAAATGGGAGCGGGTGGTACGCCTACCACAAGATTTAATGAAATGGGATCGGGTGGTACGCCTACCACGAGCTATAATGAAATGGGATCGGGTGATACGCCTACCACGAGATATGATGAAATGGGATCGGGTGGTACGCCTACCACGAGATATGATGAAATGGGATCGGGTGGTACGCCTACCACAAGATATGAGAAATGGGATCGGGTTGCACGCCTGCAACGAGACGCGGACTGAGAGGGAAATCTGCCTTTGTTTTTCATTATCCTTGTTAGCAGTTAAATTTTGGTTTTTGATAATTCTCTTGGGATTTTGTTTTATCTGTTATTCCCCCGAAGCATGTTTCCCCTTCCCAGCTTAAACTATTTGCTCTGGTTTATTCTTCCGTTGTATATATATATATATATAACTGCACAGGTTTATCTGGAGTCTGATCCTAGCCTCGTCACTACCTCGCCGGGGTTAGGCCGGGCACTTACCAGCACATGGGGTCGGTTGTGCTGATACTACACTCTGCACTCTGTGCAGATACCGAGGCAGCACTGGTACAACAGCAGTAGTTCGGGAGTCAGCCTTCAGTCCACCGAGATACCGAGGTAGCCTTGCAGGCGTCCGCAGGCCCGACGTCTCCTCTATCTTTTATTTTTGTTCTGTTATCACTTGTATTCGAGACAGACAGTGTTACTTTCTTTCAAAACGTTGTATATAGTAATCTTAGTAGTCCGTGAATGATTGTTGATACCCAATTTTTCCCTATCTATTTTTTATACTCAAACATTCTCAAAATAGCATGTACATGCATATATAAGTATGCCCAAGAATTTTGACATTTTTTCTAATTTTTAAAGCTTTTTAAAATCATTTTATTATTTGTTTTAGCAGTACAAAATCCAATAATTATTTCCAAAACCATCATTCTGATGAGTAATTTATTTCCATCCTCATATTTACATCACAATATAATTAAGGTGATTTTTGCATTTTTTTTATAAATTTATTTGATTTTCCAAGCGAAAATTGCATAAAATTGCAATTATAGCCTATATTGCGATTAATAGCATTTTACAATTATAAAATTGCTCCAGTATTTTTAGATTAACATTTATATATTATTGATTAATTCAGTGTTTTTAAATTTGTTTTTAAAATTATTTTAACTATTTTAATTAAATTAAAAGGGGAAATTGGCTATTTAATATATAGCCCATCTGCATTTCAATTATAGCCACATTACAGCCCCCAATTTAAACCCAATTTCAACCGGCCCAATTCCAAAAATCAAGCCAACCCCTAACCCAATTAAATTACCCGACCGGACCCCCCTTTTAAATCACAGCTGTTGATCTAAAAGATCAACGGCCCAAAAACACCCTTTCCTTTTTAATTTACCAAACCCCCCAACCCTAATTCATTTCTCCTAACCCGCCGCCCTTGAATCCCCTTCCTCTCCCATTCTCTCTGCAAACCCTAGTCGCCGCCACCCAAGCTAACCCTAATCCCTGCAATTCTCGCCGGTTTCCATGGCTTCTCAGGCCATGAAACCCTCATACTCACCCCATATCGCTCCTGTGTGCTTGGTATTCGAAGGTTTGAGGCTAGACCTCAAAGGTCTCCACCCAGACCTCCGCCGACTTGAGGTTTCCGGCCATCTCCGGCCTGGCTTCGGCACATTTTGGCCTCCTGAGCCTATTCCCGGTCTTATCCGACTTAGATCGAACATTTTCAAAGCCTTTCTCATTCTAGGGTTCATCTGAAACCCTAGTTGTCGAGGTTTTTCTCCGATTCTCTTCATATCTGTGTGTATTCATGCTTTACTTTGAGTTTTTAAGAGGTTTCCCCAACTTTTCTTTAAAATTTTTGCTTTCAAAGACATTTCTTTCTTAGGGTTTCTGAAAAATGCTTAAATGTTTTCCGACTTTTCTTCTCCCTTTCTTGTGTATGTTTGTCTCTGCTATGTTCTTATGTTTCCTTTTTTTTATGTTTTCCATATTTTGTTCTTCGTTCTACCGTGTTTCTATACTATGTTTCTATGCTATGTTTTCACACACTATGTTCTGCTACTTGCCTTCCACTATGACTTGATTATGCTTCACCTACTGTATTTTCCTACCATGTTCATTAAGTGTTCTTACTATGCCTGCTTAAGCATATTTTCCTCTACTGTTTCTTCTACTCTCAGTGTGTTTCGAATTAATTCCCTTACTCTGTTTGCATTGAACATTCTACTATACCTGCGTGTTTTCTCTTCTTTGCATTTGATTCAAGTCGAAAACCCTAGGATTTGGGGTTTTTGGCGAGTTTGGTTTTGTGTGTTTGGACTAGGGTTCTATTTGAGCCCTGGACTCTCTCAAACTCACTTTGGAATCCATGTACTGAGTTTGAATCCTTTTGTGTATGAATTCTTCTACACTAATACTTTTCTGATTAGCATGACAATCCCTTTTATATGCGTGTTAAAATTTTTCTTCGAAAGGTTTTCCAACTTGTGTTCAAATCAGAACCCTTTTTAGGGGTTAATTGATTACTACTGATTCTTCTTAAGTAAAGCCTCTCTTTACCTTTTTCTGACTTGGTTCATTCATACAAAATTTTCGACTCTTGATTGCATGGCTGTCAATTGATTTCCTTTCCTTAATTTGCATGATCGTGTACTGTCAAAACCCTTTCCTTAAATAACTATTATGTATTTACCCTTCTTGCATTAGTCTAAAAAGTGTTTAATTAACCCCTTTCCTTATTTACCTTGCCGTTTGAAATCAGAGTCCTTAATTAAAGGGAAACCTTGTGTGATTGATTTTCAAACTATTTTTCTTACCTATTTATGCTTCTTTTCTACACTATAAATACAGGACACAATTCTAAACGTACACACACGATTAAGCATATAGAAATCACAACTCTCTTCTAAACCTATACTCTTGCTTCTTGACTGCACTTTGGCTCTCATAAGTCTACTGTTTCTCCTTACTTGCTATTTTGAACTGGTATGTTCTAAGATTAATTTCAGCATCTCTCTAATGTGTTTATTTACAGTCCCTATATCCATGCCTGCCTTCAATTCTCTGCAAAGTTAATTTTAAAGTATCTATATGCCTTGCCTGTTCTTTCTTTGTTTCTTGCTGCTAGTATAAACAATTGCTCCCATACCCCCATTCCCCTATATGTGCTGAGTTAAGGTATGGCCTGGCAGCATCCCCATTGCTGCCCAGGGCTAAACCTGGCCTTCAATAAGGTCTTAACTCCCCAATTCTAAGGCTGACAGGCTGGTCAGGGGTGTGCCAGCATCCCAGTTGCTAGGCATGACCATCAGCCTGCCCTGGCTCCCCCCTAATTCCCTTTTATTGCACTTACACTTACTCCTAGTCACTAAGTTCTGCCCCCCTCCTATGAGCCTTTCCTTGGGACCTTGAGTTCCCTCTGAACTTGGACATTTGAGGGCTGGCCCTTCCACACTGCACTATAATCTGATTCTGCAATGATATTTGGGGTGTAAGCATTGCCTGGAATTCTTGAAGTTCCTTGGAACTTTGACACATCCCAAATAAGAGAAGGGCTTTGAAAATCCGATCCTGGAAGTTGGTTTATCTCATATTATTAGACTCTGAGTCTGGGTTAGGCTGATTAGATGTAGATGTAATCACTGATGTAATTTTATTGCTTCCTCTGATTCATTTGGTCTGTAATAAATTCTGTAATAACTACTGGGGTGTATAGTGAAAAGGGATGGGATTGTATGCTTGCCAAAGGGTAGAAATCATGTTTTAGGATATTTACTTTCTAATTCTGCATCTCACATAGAAATCATGTTTTAGGATGTTTACTTTCTAATTCTGCATCTCATCATAGAAATCATGTTTGTAGGATATTTACTTTCAAAATTTAACATCTTATGTAGATGTCTTGCCTTAGGAATTACTATTTTCAAACCTCTGCATCTCACATAGATACCATGCCCATAAATCGTTGCTGAAATTCTGCATACCATATAGATAATATGCCTATAGGACTTCCTGCATTTTGCATATGCACCTGTCACTAGGCAAATCTGCTTATAGGATTTAAGATAACCAATTACATATAGATGACCTGCCTATAGGATCTCTGCATGACAATAAACAGCGGTAAAATCAGTAACACCTAGAAAGCATGCCCATAGGAGCTATCAACTAAATCTGTATCGCCCACCCGCTCTTAAATCTAAAATCAATGGTAATTTCAAGCACTTGCAGAGCTTACAACCAACAATTCTTATTGCAATCAGTTTATTCCTCCGTTCCTGAATTAGTAGACATCATGCCTATAAGTCCTATTTAACGCATAGGCAAATAGTTAAGTAATTAACCAACTGTCAGTTTTCGACAACTATATTTAAGTAGGACTAATCTGGACTCCCTATCTGGGAAATATGTGGTAAATCAACTTTTTCTGCATTAATTTTAATTAAAGACCTAACCAGTATTTGTCAGTGTGCTAAATAAGTTGTTTCTTCTTAAATGAGGAGGCCTATTTGAGCCCTTAATTGCTACCAGTTCCCCTCTAATTGTTTACGTGTTTTGATTGTCGCCCTTGCTTTTTAACCTTTTTAAACTCTGAAAAGCCTAACTCCCTCCCCTTTTAGGATTAGTAGTCTCAAATGCCTCCGGAACTGATAGGTGGGACGGGTAATAGCATGCAGTAGGTAACGATACCATTCCGCGCTTAATACCTTAACAGGGTGGGGAGGGTAGACATGGAGATGATGATCACACGATAACACCATGCGTACGATTGGCTACCAGTGTTGTGTGGATGATCCATGCGTTTTACAAACCTAGGACCCCTTTCCTTTATGTAACTTTGTTATCAACAAAATTCTGTCTTTGTTTCAACCACCCAAAACTCTTCTTTAATTTACTGCACTATTCTTGTCTTCTAAATTTTCATTTCTTTTATTTAAATTTCTGTACTTGGACGTTTTCTTAAACAAAGTGTGAGACTACTTAAGTCTTAATGTCAACATGCTTGTCACGTACCTATCTGCAACCTTTGTGTATAGAATTATTTGTCTGCATTTAAAGTCACAACATAGCATGGCCGGGAACCACACTAGTGGATCTTGAGGGGTGCCTAACACCTTCCCCTCGAGATAATTTCTAGCCCTTACCCGAACTCTGGTTTTCCAATTCAAAATCCTTAGTGTCCTAATGCACTTAATCATTAGGTGGCGACTCTTCAAATCCAAAAAAAACAATTCCCAAACGGGAATAGAGTTTTCTTCCCAAATGTCGTAAACCTGATTTCGCGAGGAAAAGGGGGCGTCGATAATGATGTGACACCAGTTTCTAGGTAGAGGCATATGTGGATTTTCGTATCATTTTGGTTCGTTTTGTCTAAGTCTTCCGCTTAAATCTCATATTCCGTTGTTATTTAAATGCTTATCACTTGTTAATGTATGTTGCGAAAAGGATTGAAACAAAAGAGTTAAGAATTTTAAAAAAAAATCGTGGCTTGCCTACTTCTACGAGTAGGCGCCATCACGACCCCCCCCCCCCGAGGTGGGAAATACCGGGTCGTGACAAGTTGGTATCAGAGCTCTAGGTTACATAGGTCTCACAATTCACGGACAAGCTTAATAGAGTCTGAGGGATCGGTACGGAGACGTCTGTATTTATCCTCCAGAGGCTACCGAGTTAGGAAAAACTTCACATTTGTTCTTTCTTGTCGTGCGGTTTGGTTTCTCAATTCTAATCAAATTTCTACATAGTTCTTTCGCAGATGGCGAAACACGCGCTTCCTCATCTACCGATCAGCAGCCCGAGCCCCCAGTAGCAGCTCCCACGAGGGGCAGAGGGCGAGGCTGAGGCCGTGCTAGAGGCCGAGGTAGGGGCAGAGCTCAGCCCCGAGCAGCAGCACCCGTAGCGGAGCCTCAGGTTGATTTTGATGACAAGGTTCCGGCCCCAGCAGATCCGGTGGGCCCAGCTCAGGTCCCAGAGGGGCTTATTGCCACCCCAGTTCTTCAGGATGCTCTGGCCCGTCTAGTGGGCCTCATGGAGAGTGTCACCAGGGCAGGTTTACTTCCTGTAGCACCAACCGTCTCTCAGGCTGGAGGAGGAGCCCAGACTCCTGCTACTCGCACTCCGGAGCAGGTAGCTCCCCAGTTTTAGACTCCAACGGCTCAGCTAGTTGGAGCGGTTCAGCCGGGTGTGGTAGCTCAGACCAGCGATGGTGCAGCCATGTCTGCCGATGCTTTGTGGAGATTGGACAGGTTTACCAAACTCTTCACTACTACTTTTAGCGGTGCATCTACTGAGGATCCCCAGGATTATTTAGACAGTTGTCACGAGGTTCTTCGGAACATGGGGATTGTTGAGACCAATGGGGTTGATTTTGCCACATTTCGGTTGTCTGGATCCGCCAAGACTTGGTGGAGAGATTATTACCTAGCTAGACCAGCAGGATCGCCAGCCTTGACTTGGGAGCAGTTCACACAGCTATTTCTGGAGAAGTTTCTTCCTATTACACAGCGAGAGGCCTATCGGAGGCAGTTCGAGCGCCTTCAGCAGGGATCCATGACTGTCACCTAGTACGAGACCAGATTTATTGATTTAGCTCGCCATGCCCTTATTATACTTCCCACTGAGAGGGAGAGGGTGAGACGGTTCATTGATGAACTCATTCAGCCGATTCGTCTTCAGATGGACAGAGAGGCTGGGAGTGAGATATCCTTCCAGGAGGCGGCCAATGTGGCCCGGAGAGTTGAGATGGTATTATCGTAGGGGGGTGGTCACAGGGCAGACAAGAGACCCTGTTAGTCGGGCAGATTCAATGGTGCCTCGTCTGGAGGCAGAGATTCGTATGATAGAGGCCATCCTCCTAGGCCTTTTCAGTCAAAACTCCAGGTTTCTCACGGTGCTTCAAGTGGCCGTGGACCTCAGATGCAGTATTCTGATCAGCAGTCCTACCGTGCACCACCAGCTCCTATTAGTGCACCACCGCTTTAGAGTATCCAGGGTCGTCAGCCCCAGCAGCCGAGGGCTTGTTTTACTTGTGGCGACACGAGGCACATTGCTAGGTATTGCTCTCGAGCTTCGGGCAGTTCTCCGCATCAGGGTTTCCGTGCTATGGTTCAGGCACCAGGTGTTCCACAGCCCGCCCAGCCAGCTAGAGGTGGGGGTAGAGGTGCTAGAGGTAGAGGTAGAGGTGCTAGAGGTGGAGCTCAGACCGCTAGAGGTGGAGGCCAGCCAGCTGCAGGCCGTCCCAGAGAGGTAGATCAGAGTGGTGGGGCCCAGCCCCGATGTTATGCTCTTCCAGCCAGGCCTGAGGCTGAGGCTTCCGATGCAGTTATCACAGGTACTATTCTGGTTTGCGATAGAGATGCTTCAATGTTATTTAATCCAGGGTTTACGTACTCATACGTGTCATCTTATTTTGCACCGTATCTGGTCATGCCTAGTGATTCTTTGAGTGCTCCTGTTTATGTGTCTACACCGGTGGGTGATTCTATTGTGGTAGATCGAGTCCACCGTTCTTGTATTATGGTGATTGGGGGTCTTGAGACTCGTGTAGATTTGTTGCTTCTAGACATGGTTGATTTCGATGTTATATTGGGGATGGATTGGTTATCACCTTACCATGCTATCTTGGACTGTCATGCCAAGACGGTAACCTTAGCTTTACCGGGTATGCCTCGTTTAGAGTGGAGAGGGACTCCTGGTCATTCTACCCGTAGTGTTATCTCGTATGTGAAGGCTCGGCGTATGGTCGAGAAGGGGTGTTTGGCCTATTTGGCATATGTTAGTGATTCTAGTGCTGAGGTTCCCTCTATTGATTTTGTGCCCGTTGTTCGTGAGTTTCCTGAGGTATTTCCATCAGACCTGCCGGGTATGCCACCCGATAGGGATATCGACTTTTGCATTAATTTGGCATTGGGCACTCAGCCCATTTCTATCCCGACGTATCGTATGGCCCCGCATGAGTTGAAAGAGTTAAAGGATTAGTTGCAAGACTTGCTTGAGAAGGGTTCCATTAGACCCAGTGTTTCGCCTTGGGGTGCGCTAGTGTTGTTTGTTAAAAAGAAGGATGGGTCAATGAGAATGTGTATTGATTACCGGCAATTGAACAAGGTTACAATCAAGAATAAATATCCGCTGCCGAGGATTGATGATTTGTTCGATCAGCTTCAGGGTGCCAAGGTATTTTCAAAGATTGACTTGAGATATGGCTACCATCAGTTGAGGATTAGGGCATCCGATGTTCCTAAGAAAGCTTTCCGCACTCGGTACAGGCATTATGAGTTCTTGGTTATGTCATTCGGGTTGACAAACGCCCCAGCAGCTTTTATGGATTTGATGAACCGAGTGTTCAGGCCTTATTTGGACTCGTCCGTGATAGTCTTCATTGATGATATTTTGATATATTCCCGCAGTCAGGAGGAGCACGAGCAGTACCTTAGAGTGGTTCTTCAGACTCTGAGGGATAGTCAGTTATATGCAAAGATCTCGAAGTGTGAGTTCTGGTTGAGCTCAGTTGCATTTTTGGGTCATGTTGTATCAGCAGAGGGTATTCAGGTTGACCCAAAGAAGATTGAGGCAGTCAAGAACTGGCCTAGACCAGCGTCAGCTACAGAGATTCGGAGTTTCTTGGGATTGGCAGGCTACTATCGTCGGTTCGTGGAGGGGTTTTCATCTATTGCAGCCCCGATGACCAGATTGACCCAGAAGGGTGCCCAGTTCAGATAGTCGGATGAGTGTGAAGCGAGCTTTCAGAAGCTCAAGACAGCTCTGACTACGGCACCAGTGTTGGTTTTGCCCACAGGTTCAGGGCCTTATACAGTTTATTGTGATGCTTCCCGTATTGGGCTTGGTGCAGTGTTGATGCAGGATGGCAAGGTCATTGCTTATGCTTCACGGCAGTTGAAGATTCATGAGAAGAACTATCCGGTTCATGATTTGGAGTTGGCAGCCATAGTTCACACATTGAAGATTTGGAGGCATTATCTGTATGGCGTGGCATACGAGGTGTTTACGGATCACAAGAGTCTTCAGTATTTGTTCAAGCAAATGGAGTTGAATTTGAGGCAGAGGAGGTGGTTGGAGCTGTTGAAGGATTATGATATCACCATTTTATATCATCCGGGGAAGGCCAATGTGGTGGCCGATGCTTTGAGTAGGAAGTCAGCCAGTATGGGCAGTCTTGCTTATATTCCGGTCAGTGAGAGACCGCTTGCTTTGGATGTTCAGGCTTTAGCCAATCAGTTCGTGAGACTGGATATTTTTGAGCCCAGTCGTGTGTTAGCTTGTACGATCGCTCGTTCTTCATTATTGGAGTGAATCCATGATCGGCAGTATGATGATCCCCATTTGTGTGTCCTTAGAGACACGGTGCAGCGCGGAGGTGCCAGGCAGGTTACCTTAGATGGTGATGGAGTTTTGGGATTGCAGGGTCGAGTTTGTGTGCCTAATGTGGATGGGCTCCGAGAGTTGATTTTAGAGGAGGCCCATAGCTCCCGGTACTCTATTCATCCGGGCGCCACAAAGATGTATCAGGATTTGCGGCAGCATTATTGGTGGCATAGGATGAAGAAGGATATTGCTGCATATGTAGCTCGGTGTTTGAATTGTCAGCAAGTTAAGTACGAGCATTAGAGGCCTAGTGGTTTATTTCAGAGGATTGAGCTTCCCGAGTAGAAGTGGGAGCGGATCACTATGGACTTCGTTACTCCCACAGACTCGGAAGAAGTTCGACGCAGTATGGGTCATTGTTGATAGGCTGACCAAGTCAGCGCATTTCATTCCTATGGCAGTCTCCTATTCTTCTGAGAGGTTAGCTGAGATCTATATCCGGGAGATTGTTCGCCTTCATGGTGTGCCCGTGTCTATCATTTCGGACCGAGGTACGCAGTTTACCTCGCGCTTTTGGAGAGCAGTTCAGCGAGAGTTGGGAACACGGGTTGAGTTGAACACATCATTTCATCCCCAGACGGGCGAGCAGTCCGAGTGGACATTCAGATATTGGAGGATATGCTCCGAGCTTGTGTCATTGACTTTGGAGGCTCGTGGGATCAGTTTTTGTCTTTAGCAGAGTCCGCCTACAACAACAGCTACCAGTCGAGTATCCAGATGGCTCCTTATGAGGCTTTATATGGTAGGCGGTGTCGGTCTCCAATTGGATGGTTTGAGCCGGGAGAGGCTCGGTTGTTGGGTATGGATCTGGTTCAGGATGCCTTGAACAAGGTCAAGATCATTCAGGATAGACTTCGTTCAGCTCAGTCCAGGCAAAAGAGCTATGCTGACCGCAAGGTTCGAGATTTAGCTTTCATGGTCGGCGAGCGGGTATTGCTTCGAGTGTCGCCTATGAAGGGCGTGATGAGATTTGGGAAGAAGGGCAAGCTTAGCCCTAGGTACATTGGTCCGTTTGAGATTCTTGATCGAGTGGGAAAGGTGGCTTATAGACTTGCATTGCCACCGAGCTTATGAGTCGTGCATCCATTGTTTGATGTGTCCATGCTTCGGAGGTATCACGGCGATCCATCCCACGTGTTAGATTACAGCACTGTCCAGTTGGACAAGGACTTGTCTTACGAGGAGGAGCTGGTGGCTATTCTAGACCGGCAGGTTCGTCAGTTGAGTCGAAGAGATTTCCTTCTGTCCGTGTTCAGTGGAGAGGTCAGCCTGCTGAGGCATCGACCTGGGAGTTCGAGTCCGATATGCGGATCCGTTATCCCCATCTTTTCCCCGACTCAGGTACTTCCTCCTTCTGTCCGTTCGAGGACGAACAGTTGTTTTAGAGGTGGAGAATGTGATGACCCAAAAGGTCATCACTTGCTTTAAATTAAATTCTATGACTCCGAGGCCTTGAAAACCTCATCTAGAGTCACCTCAATTTGCATGCGCATTTCGGCGCGTAGCCGGAAAGCTTAAATATTAAAATCTGTGAAAATGGTAAAATTTGGTTATGAAATGAGTTATTTTGACTTCGGTCAACGTTTTGGGTAAACGGACCCGGACCCGTGATTTGACGGTCCCGGAGGGTCCGTAGGAAAATATGGGACTTGGGCGTATGCCCGGAATCGAATTCCGAGGTCCCAAGCCCGAGAAATGAATTTTTGAAAGAAATTGTTTTCTGAAATTGTTTAAGGAAATTTGAAATGAAATTTGATTAGAACATGTTAGTATCGGGCCCGTATTTTGGTTCCGGCGCCCGGTACAGGTCTTATATATGATTTAAGATGTTCCTGTAAAATTTGGTGAAAAACGGACGTCGTTTGACGTGATTCTGACCTAAATTGCTAAATTTGATACTTGATGAAGTTTGAGAAAAATTTCTTGATTTTGAGGTTTGATTCATTAATATTGAGGTTATTTTGGCGATTTGATCGCACGGATAAGTCCGTATGAGGTTTTTGAGTTAGTACCTGTGTTTGGTTAGGAGCCCCGAGGGCTCGGGTGTGTTTCAGATGTGTTTCGGGAAGTTTTTGACTTAGAAAATGTTGCAGGTTTTTCAGCTGTTGGGTTCCTGATGTGTTCTTCTTCGCGTTCGCGGGAGTACCTACGCGAACGCGAAGTGCAAATTATGGTGGAGGGAAAATCCTTCTACGCGAACGCGAAGCAATGGGGTTTATATCTTCGCGAACGCGGTCCTGGCCACGCGAACGTGAAGGCCAAAGTGGGACTGGGCAGGGGGAGGGGTAATTACCCTACTCGAACGCGACCCATCGGACGCGAACGCGAGGGCTCGAGGGGATCCTTCTCCGCGAACGCGAGCCCGTTTACGCAAACGCGAAGGCCTAATCAGCCTTAACCATCGCGAACGCGAAGGGTATGTCGCGATCGCGAAGGGCAATTTTGCCCAGTGATTTTAAAAGACCCAAAACAGAACACTTACGGGATTTTATCAAAATTTCACAAACCCCTTCTTCTCCAAAGCTCTTGGGCGATTTTTGAAGCATTTCTTCATCAAAACTTTTTGGGTAAGTAATCTTTGACTTGTTTTCTTCATTTTTCATTAACACCCATTAGATTTCTAGGCTTAAATCATGGGAATAAGGGTAGAAAATCAGGGATTTGGGTAGAGTTAGGGCTTTTTAATTAATTGTGATTTAGACCTCGTTTTGGGGTCGAATTCCGAAAA